>NW_028240214.1:0-25295 GCF_028749965.1 Puma concolor
GTGGTGCCCCTGAAACCCAGGCAGGGCTGGAAGGAGGAACAGGCTGTTGATGGCACCATCCCTTCCGCAGGGAGGCTTCTTGGGAGCTGGTGACTGAGGGGACCTTTGCGAGTTCCCCCTCTGAATTGCAGGAGAAGCGGCCGAGGGCCCTCATTTCATGCGGTCCACACTCCCCGTCGCCCTGTGTGCCAGTTGCCAGTGTCGCAGGCGCCCAGGTGGTGAACGTGGTCCCCGAGTAGGGAACACCGAGGCCGTTTCTGCGTTCTCAAATGCTAACGTTCTCTGCTTGTGACCCGCGCCCTGGCTGGTCCCAGACCCTGAGCACAGGGCCTGCAGGAAGGGTGAAGGGTGCGAAGCTGTCTCCTGGTAGGTAGCTGCGGTGAGGTCGTTCCCGGTGGCCTGTGCTCAGCTGCAGGGCACCTTGGAACCCAAAGCCACGACGTTTCCAGTGGGACAGAGTGCGCCGCAAGGGGAACCTGGGGAGTCACCAGGCCCTGAGGGGAGGCAGGCATGACCTTTATCCATGGGCCTTTTGATCGGAGCGCCCTGTTTGCTAGGTATCGTCAGGGTAGCCTCTTTGGTAGACAGAGGGCAGGTTGTGGACAGTTGTAGAGCATCCTTCCTGCTGGTATGTGTCGCAAGGGCTCTGACCTTGCGCCAATGGGCGGGGATGGGTAGAGTGGACTCCTGAATGGAACCTTCCCCGGGCGCCTGGGTGGTTCAGTGGGTTGAGCTTCCGACTTGGGCTCAGGTCACGCCCTCGCGGTTCCTGAGTTCCAGCCCTGCGCTGGGCTCTGTGCCCACAGCTCAGGCCCTGGAGCCTGTTTTCAGATTCTGCGTGTGTCTGTCTCTGCTTCTCTGCCCCTCCCCCACTGGCGGTCACCGGCTTGCCGGCTTGCTCTCTGGCTCCCTGTGTCTCCAGAGTGAAGACACATGAACAAATAGGAAATAGAACGTTCCCCAGGGCAGGTGCTGGCCACGGGCACAGCCATTCATTCGCTGTAGTCATGAACTCGACGGTGTTCCTTTAGTGTTCTCATTTGAGGTTCTCTGTTTCTTTCATTCATTCTGAGAGGCAGAGAGAGAGTGGACGCATGCACGTGTGCCTGTGAGCAGGGATAGGGCAGACAGGGAGGGAGAGAGAGAGGAGGGCCAGCGGGCTCCGCATCGTTGGCGCCCATCTTGAGGTGGGGCTCCTTGTGGAGGCTCAGCCTCACAAACTGTGAGATCGTGACGTGAGGCGAGATCCAGAGCCACATGCTTTGGTTTCTTTTTTAACGTTCACCTCTGAGAGAAAGCGAGAGAGACAGAGAGAGCACAAGCGAGGGAGGGGCAGGGAGAGAGAGAGGAAACCCAGAAGGGAATCAGGTTCCAGGCTCTGAGCTGTCAGCACGGAGCACTAGGCGTGACTCAGCTCAGGAACCCTGAGAGCCTGACGTGACCCGAAGTCGGACCATTACCCAGCTGAGTCATCCAAGCGGCCCACAGAGTTTTCAGTGTGTATTTTCAAAAGAAAAAACAGCTACATTTATATATACATCTAGCTACCTGTGTGTCCATAGGGATACCTGTGTACATACGCATACGTGTCTACAGATACGTACACGTATTCGTGTATGTGTATATATACGTATATGCACACACACACACACACACACACACACACACACACACACACACCATGTAAACTGAGCCAAACGGTCTTCTGGGTGGAGACGCGGAGCCAGGAGGGAGGCATCAGCACAAAGTTCAAAATGAAAGGGAAACGTCATTCTCGTATGTATCAGTACGTGCCATGACAGGGAGACACACGCGAGGGTTCTGGTAGGATAGGAAGCTGCTCCCACGGAGAATGCAGGCAAATGGTCCCTGTGGAGCCAATGGAACCCTGGTGCACTTGTGGTATGAGACTGATAAAGAGGCCGAAAACTGGTGACCTTTCTAATGCTAGCAGAGGTCATTTGCATTTGTATAGCATGCGATCATTGACGTTGCCCCTGGGGGGAGAAAGGTTTTGCATCTCTGTTCTCCTAGGTTTGTGGCTTAGTTTGCTCTTCCCTTGTGCACTTGAAAGAGTCCTGACAGGTCCTGATGGTACACAGTAAGGCCAAGTCCCCAGAGTCCAGAGTCCCTTGGTGGGGCTTGTGGGATGGTGTCCTTCCCATGACCATGAAGTCCACAGAGCAGTCTTGTGCTTTTGCTGTAAGTCCTGTTTCTACCAGGTCCAGTCTGGGCGTGCCTCTTTGCAAGTCCTCAGGTGAGGACACGTGATGAAGGCTGCCCATTGGGACTGGCCTTCGATGATCCATCTGGCCGTGACCCCCTGCTCTCCTTCCAGGGCTGCGTAGGTTCGTGCCCTCGATGCTCGTTTCGTAGAAAGCCTTGACTGCTTGGTCTCTCTACTCCTCCTCACCCTGGACGGTAGTCCTGTGGCTCCCCTTGAATCCTCAGGCATACGTTTCCTTGCCCACCTCTGCACACTGGCCCTCCAGAGCAGGGTCTGGTACGCCTTGCACGTTCAGTCGATGCTTGCTGCACAATCGCATGGGTGATGGCCTCTCTCTCTCTCTCTCTCCCTCTCTCTCTCACCAAAAGAAAGAAACGTTGAAAAGCAATGGAAACCCAAGAAAAGAAAAATGGCACGGAGGAGTTGGGATCTGAGGCACACTGTGAAGAAAACACGGGGGTTGGGAGGTAGTGGAGGTGGACAGGCGGTTCCACAGAGTTGAAGGACGTGCCACAGTCAGCGGTGGCAGGGTGGACTTAGGGGTGGGACCGCTGGTGGTGCGGTCCAGGTAGGGCCATGGGAAGGGCATGCAGAGCTGAAAAGCACCGGCCTTTCATGGAGAAGGGAGGTGGAAGGAGTCTCGTGTGCCCAGCGTGTCTCCCTGTCCCTTAGGGCTGCCCTTGCGGTCACGGGTGACGAGCGAGGAGGGTGCACGGCTGTAGATGGCCACGGTTGGCGGGAATGGGAGGCAGAGTGAAGAAGAAACACAGAGGCCTAGGATGCAAGAGGGATCACTGGGTTCACGTGCAGCCACGTCCCTGGGAAACCAGCAATGCAAAAGGTTCCTGGGTCTCTTGAGGGGTGACAGGGAGGTGTCCACCTTGGGAGGAGACACCTGCCGTTCCCTGTCCCACTGGCCTGGTCTCTGGAGCCCTCTGCCTGGCTCGCGGCTGTCAGGCTGGCGGGCAGTCGGTCAGAGCATCTGGTGGGCACAGGGAGGTGCGGTGGTGCAGACCCTGGTGCCCAGGAGCTGTGCCCCCTGTGGGGGGGTGGCGGTGGGGGTGGGGTGGGGGATGGGGCGGCTAGGATCCTGGGCCCAAGCAGGTGTGCGGGAGCGCGCGCTCGAGCGCGCGCATGCGCGTGGGCCAGGGCCGGAGCCCGGTGAGGGACACAGCTGAGGCTGCAGCCGTGCCGTGAGTTGGCTCCCAGCCCGCCTGCCGCCCCAAGCCCCCAAGTGTCTGGGCCAGCCAGGGACGGACGCCCACCTCAGCCCCCGACCTGGGACATGCTGCTGCCTGGCGCCTGCGACCCGGCAGCCATGGCTTTGGCGGTAGGGGTAGCGGTAGCGCTCGCGGGAGCGCTGGCGGGAGCGCAGGCGGGGCCCCGCGTGGAGAAGACTGGGAGCCATGAGCCTCCAGCCTCGGAGGGTGGCGGCCCTGCTGCTCCTGCTGCTCCTGGAGCCAGAGGCCAGGGCGCGGGACGCGCTTCCCGGGCGCCTCGGTCTTTGGCCGCGCTGGTGGAGTGCCAGCACTGGCTGGGGCAGAGCGCGATGCGATGCCCCCCCGGCGCCCTTGAAAGTCCATCTGGGAGAAGCCTAATGGTGGAGCAGCTGAGACACACAGCCTCCCTCCAGGACCTGCCTCAGTCGCGGTGCTGCCAAGGTAAGGTCCCTAGCGACGAGGTCGCACGTGGCCTTCCCCTCTGCCCCTCTCTGTCTTCCCCTCCCATGAGAACCCTCCCCCCGCCCTGGGGCTCCGGGCTTCTTCTTGGGCTCCTTTGCGGCTGCGGTCTGGACGCCTCAGGAGTGGGCTTTCTGCGTTGGACCCTGGTTCCCTGGAAGAGGAGGGCCCCAGATCGAGTAGGGGGTTAGGCTCAGGCGGTGGTGAGTGGCTCAGGTCGAGAGGGGGGGTGCCCTGAGTGCCCATGGAGGTCTGACTGGGTTGGTGTTTGGCGGGTGGAGGTGGGAAGGAACGAAGGGAGGAACGAAGGGAGGAAGGAAGGAAGGAAAGCGTGGACCGGCGGCTGTGGGAAAGTGTCAAGGCAGGGCCAGGGAAGTGGCAGCCATGAGCAGGAGGAATCATTCCTGCCTGTGAAAATGAAGTACAAGGGACCTGAGACTCCAGAGAAACATTCCAGGGAGAGTCAGGGTGGTGGGCCTGAGTTGCTGGAGGCCAGCAGGGGACGGTGTTGAAGGGATTGAGAGTGGAAGCAGCAGGTGAACACAGGCCTCCTGCCTCCCCCCTCCGCACCTGCTCTCCTGCCCTGCCCAGCCCGCCGCGCCGCGCCCCGCCCCGCCCCTGGTGGCAGAGTTGCACCCTCTGATGGGGAGGGGGAGATCTCACCCCGCTTGTGGCGAAAGGGGGTCCTCTCTCGTGGGAGTCAATGGGACTAGGGGGTAGGAGTCTGGATGAGGGCAAGTGCAACTCCCTGTTGAGCTCTTCATCTCTGAAGGCAATGTGCATTCCATCAATGAAGTGGGAGCCAGGGAGCCAGGAATCAGTGGCGCTTGTGTGTTTTCGAGGGTGGTCCAGACTCTTTCCTGATGGGAGATGTGTGCTGAAGAGAACTGGGTGTTGTGGTTGTGGATGGAGTCCAAAGTCATCTCTTTGGGACACGTTGGGTGGGAACGTCTTCTTCGCACTCTGGCGACGAAGGTGGATGGAAAAGCTCCTTGTCCAAGGCAGACTGGTGGGTTTTGTTCTTCCTCTCCGTGGGGCGTGGTGCTTCCCGTTTCCGTGGAGCGCCTCCTGTCTTGCATTCGTTCCGTGTTTCAAGAGTTTCAGTCCTTGGCAATCGCGTCTCCTCAGGGACTCACCAGGCAGCACGAGGGAGAAGTGACTGGGAGCCCACCGGGTCCCTAGAAACCAGTGCGTGTGTACTGGAGCAGGCAGTGCTCCTCTCTCAGCCTCCTTGGGAAATGAGGTCTTGAGCAAACGGTCTTTCATTGCATGGGTTGTACCTCTCCCCGGTTGTTGGGGGGAGTGTGTGTGCGTGAGTGTGGTGCTGTGGCCCGTGTGGAGTCCGGACCGCGTCAGGGACCCAGTTCTTGGCAAGGAATGCGTTTTGTTGCATGGGAATATCTCATTGCACGAGAGAGTTCCAATCCTGTCTCAAAGGCTGAAAACATCCTGAAGGCAGCACTGTGACCTCACTGAAAGCAAAGGCCTAAGAGCAGAGGCTTTCCCACACTTCCATATGGAGCTGACTGGTGCTTTATGTTTTCAGGAAGATGGTGTGGTGTAGGCCACTTGGAGCAGCTCAGGCTCCTGAGCGTGTGTTTGGTCCCCGAGGGGTGAGTTGTGTCTCTCCGGAATGAAGGAGATTATGGGGACCTTGAGTATCGTTACCTTCATGATTACCGTGATGATTCTGCCTAAGTCATCGCATGGATATTGATCCATGAGCTCGCCATGTGAGAGGTTTCCTTGGTAACATGGTCGCCGTGCGTGGCCTCGAAACTTGGTTGTGGTCCGAACACCTTTGATGCTTTGCAAGTCCCGAAGCGGCTCCACGGGTGTGCAGTCCCTGTTGCCATATAGGTGAGGAGGCAGAGTCTGTTGACCTGAAGCCCGTGCAAGTATCCAGGGAGATGTGCGAGGGCCTCTCCCTGAGGCACTGGGTTCCTAGCCGGCTCCACCCAGAATCAGGCAGGGAGGTTTTGTTGATGCCAGCGGGAAGTCCTGAGGAGGGAGGGGGAGCCGGACACCGTCGGGGGAAGGAAGGGATCCCTCCCCTGCCTCACCATCCCCAGCAGTTGCCTAGGTGCTGGCCACGAGGGAGGGGACTGCCTATGCGTGTTTGTTTTCCTTGGTCTTACCCCACCTTGGTAGAGGGCTTAGCCTGTTCCAGGCACTGTTCTGAGCACTTGAGAGATCTATGCAGACGACACAGAGTACCTCGGCAAGGACTCTCGTCCCCGTTCGTATTTCCAAGGGAAGATGTGAAAGAATGTGTGCCGGGGGTCAGTGCTGTGAAGCGGGAGGACTCGAGGCATGAAGGCAGGCAGTCGGCCTCCACATGAGCGTGCTGCACCGCTGGCTTTCCCACTGCTGCCTGTCGAGAGGCAGGGAAAGCATTTGCACCTAGCGTGCCTGTCCTGCGAGCAGAGGTGGGCTTGGAGACGTGCGTGTGCCCTCAAACGGGGAATCCAGCAAAATAGGCTCTAGGGCCTGAGTCACGCTCTCTGCGGGGAACCCTATCATTGCACATCCAGCCTGAGACACTTTGGAGAGTGACATGCGGGGCTCTTAGTGAGGGTGGCGGCACAGCGGGGGGCATGGGTCAGCGGGACCTTCCTAGGACACCCCCCCGCCCCCCCCCCCCCCCCGCCGGTGCTGTGGTGCCCCTGAAACCCAGGCAGGGCTGGAAGGAGGAACAGGCTGTTGATGGCACCATCCCTTCCGCAGGGAGGCTTCTTGGGAGCTGGTGACTGAGGGGACCTTTGCGAGTTCCCCCTCTGAATTGCAGGAGAAGCGGCCGAGGGCCCTCATTTCATGCGGTCCACACTCCCCGTCGCCCTGTGTGCCAGTTGCCAGTGTCGCAGGCGCCCAGGTGGTGAACGTGGTCCCCGAGTAGGGAACACCGAGGCCGTTTCTGCGTTCTCAAATGCTAACGTTCTCTGCTTGTGACCCGCGCCCTGGCTGGTCCCAGACCCTGAGCACAGGGCCGGCAGGAAGGGTGAAGGGTGCGAAGCTGTCTCCTGGTAGGTAGCTGCGGTGAGGTCGTTCCCGGTGGCCTGTGCTCAGCTGCAGGGCACCTTGGAACCCAAAGCCACGACGTTTCCAGTGGGACAGAGTCCGCCGCAAGGGGAACCTGGGGAGTCACCAGGCCCTGAGGGGAGGCAGGCATGACCTTTATCCATGGGCCTTTTGATCGGAGCGCCCTGTTTGCTAGGTATCGTCAGGGTAGCCTCTTTGGTAGACAGAGGGCAGGTTGTGGACAGTTGTAGAGCATCCTTCCTGCTGGTATGTGTCGCAAGGGCTCTGACCTTGCGCAAATGGGCGGGGATGGGTAGAGTGGACTCCTGAATGGAACCTTCCCCGGGCGCCTGGGTGGTTCAGTGGGTTGAGCTTCCGACTTGGGCTCAGGTCACGCCCTCGCGGTTCCTGAGTTCCAGCCCTGCGCTGGGCTCTGTGCCCACAGCTCAGGCCCTGGAGCCTGTTTTCAGATTCTGCGTGTGTCTGTCTCTGCTTCTCTGCCCCTCCCCCACTGGCGGTCACCGGCTTGCCGGCTTGCTCTCTGGCTCCCTGTGTCTCCAGAGTGAAGACACATGAACAAATAGGAAATAGAACGTTCCCCAGGGCAGGTGCTGGCCACGGGCACAGCCATTCATTCGCTGTAGTCATGAACTCGACGGTGTTCCTTTAGTGTTCTCATTTGAGGTTCTCTGTTTCTTTCATTCATTCTGAGAGGCAGAGAGAGAGTGGACGCATGCACGTGTGCCTGTGAGCAGGGATAGGGCAGACAGGGAGGGAGAGAGAGAGGAGGGCCAGCGGGCTCCGCATCGTTGGCGCCCATCTTGAGGTGGGGCTCCTTGTGGAGGCTCAGCCTCACAAACTGTGAGATCGTGACGTGAGGCGAGATCCAGAGCCACATGCTTTGGTTTCTTTTTTAACGTTCACCTCTGAGAGAAAGCAAGAGAGACAGAGAGAGCACAAGCGAGGGAGGGGCAGGGAGAGAGAGAGGATACCCAGAAGGGAATCAGGTTCCAGGCTCTGAGCTGTCAGCACGGAGCACTAGGCGTGACTCAGCTCAGGAACCCTGAGAGCCTGACGTGACCCGAAGTCGGACCATTACCCAGCTGAGTCATCCAAGCGGCCCACAGAGTTTTCAGTGTGTATTTTCAAAAGAAAAAACAGCTACATTTATATATACATCTAGCTACCTGTGTGTCCTTAGGGATACCTGTGTACATACGCATACGTGTCTACATATACGTACACGTATTCGTGTATGTGTATATATACGTATATGCACACACACACACACACACACACACACACACACACACACACCATGTAAACTGAGCCAAACGGTCTTCTGGGTGGAGACGCGGAGCCAGGAGGGAGGCATCAGCACAAAGTTCAAAATGAAAGGGAAACGTCATTCTCGTATGTATCAGTACGTGCCATGACAGGGAGACACACGCGAGGGTTCTGGTAGGATAGGAAGCTGCTCCCACGGAGAATGCAGGCAAATGGTCCCTGTGGAGCCAATGGAACCCTGGTGCACTTGTGGTATGAGACTGATAAAGAGGCCGAAAACTGGTGACCTTTCTAATGCTAGCAGAGGTCATTTGCATTTGTATAGCATGCGATCATTGACGTTGCCCCTGGGGGGAGAAAGGTTTTGCATCTCTGTTCTCCTAGGTTTGTGGCTTAGTTTGCTCTTCCCTTGTGCACTTGAAAGAGTCCTGACAGGTCCTGATGGTACACAGTAAGGCCAAGTCCCCAGAGTCCAGAGTCCCTTGGTGGGGCTTGTGGGATGGTGTCCTTCCCATGACCATGAAGTCCACAGAGCAGTCTTGTGCTTTTGCTGTAAGTCCTGTTTCTACCAGGTCCAGTCTGGGCGTGCCTCTTTGCAAGTCCTCAGGTGAGGACACGTGATGAAGGCTGCCCATTGGGACTGGCCTTCGATGATCCATCTGGCCGTGACCCCCTGCTCTCCTTCCAGGGCTGCGTAGGTTCGTGCCCTCGATGCTCGTTTCGTAGAAAGCCTTGACTGCTTGGTCTCTCTACTCCTCCTCACCCTGGACGGTAGTCCTGTGGCTCCCCTTGAATCCTCAGGCATACGTTTCCTTGCCCACCTCTGCACACTGGCCCTCCAGAGCAGGGTCTGGTACGCCTTGCACGTTCAGTCGATGCTTGCTGCACAATCGCATGGGTGATGGCCTCTCTCTCTCTCTCTCTCCCTCTCTCTCTCACCAAAAGAAAGAAACGTTGAAAAGCAATGGAAACCCAAGAAAAGAAAAATGGCACGGAGGAGTTGGGATCTGAGGCACACTGTGAAGAAAACACGGGGGTTGGGAGGTAGTGGAGGTGGACAGGCGGTTCCACAGAGTTGAAGGACGTGCCACAGTCAGCGGTGGCAGGGTGGACTTAGGGGTGGGACCGCTGGTGGTGCGGTCCAGGTAGGGCCATGGGAAGGGCATGCAGAGCTGAAAAGCACCGGCCTTTCATGGAGAAGGGAGGTGGAAGGAGTCTCGTGTGCCCAGCGTGTCTCCCTGTCCCTTAGGGCTGCCCTTGCGGTCACGGGTGACGAGCGAGGAGGGTGCACGGCTGTAGATGGCCACGGTTGGCGGGAATGGGAGGCAGAGTGAAGAAGAAACACAGAGGCCTAGGATGCAAGAGGGATCACTGGGTTCACGTGCAGCCACGTCCCTGGGAAACCAGCAATGCAAAAGGTTCCTGGGTCTCTTGAGGGGTGACAGGGAGGTGTCCACCTTGGGAGGAGACACCTGCCGGTCCCTGTCCCACTGGCCTGGTGTCTGGAGCCCTCTGCCTGGCTCGCGGCTGTCAGGCTGGCGGGCAGTCGGTCAGAGCATCTGGTGGGCACAGGGAGGTGCGGTGGTGCAGACCCTGGTGCCCAGGAGCTGTGCCCCCTGTGGGGGGGTGGCGGTGGGGGTGGGGTGGGGGATGGGGCGGCTAGGATCCTGGGCCCAAGCAGGTGTGCGGGAGCGCGCGCTCGAGCGCGCGCATGCGCGTGGGCCAGGGCCGGAGCCCGGTGAGGGACACAGCTGAGGCTGCAGCCGTGCCGTGAGTTGGCTCCCAGCCCGCCTGCCGCCCCAAGCCCCCAAGTGTCTGGGCCAGCCAGGGACGGACGCCCACCTCAGCCCCCGACCTGGGACATGCTGCTGCCTGGCGCCTGCGACCCGGCAGCCATGGCTTTGGCGGTAGGGGTAGCGGTAGCGCTCGCGGGAGCGCTGGCGGGAGCGCAGGCGGGGCCCCGCGTGGAGAAGACTGGGAGCCATGAGCCTCCAGCCTCGGAGGGTGGCGGCCCTGCTGCTCCTGCTGCTCCTGGAGCCAGAGGCCAGGGCGCGGGACGCGCTTCCCGGGCGCCTCGGTCTTTGGCCGCGCTGGTGGAGTGCCAGCACTGGCTGGGGCAGAGCGCGATGCGATGCCCCCCCGGCGCCCTTGAAAGTCCATCTGGGAGAAGCCTAATGGTGGAGCAGCTGAGACACACAGCCTCCCTCCAGGACCTGCCTCAGTCGCGGTGCTGCCAAGGTAAGGTCCCTAGCGACGAGGTCGCACGTGGCCTTCCCCTCTGCCCCTCTCTGTCTTCCCCTCCCATGAGAACCCTCCCCCCGCCCTGGGGCTCCGGGCTTCTTCTTGGGCTCCTTTGCGGCTGCGGTCTGGACGCCTCAGGAGTGGGCTTTCTGGGTTGGACCCTGGTTCCCTGGAAGAGGAGGGCCCCAGATCGAGTAGGGGGTTAGGCTCAGGCGGTGGTGAGTGGCTCAGGTCGAGAGGGGGGGTGCCCTGAGTGCCCATGGAGGTCTGACTGGGTTGGTGTTTGGCGGGTGGAGGTGGGAAGGAACGAAGGGACGAACGAAGGGAGGAAGGAAGGAAGGAAAGCGTGGACCGGCGGCTGTGGGCAAGTGTCAAGGCAGGGCCAGGGAAGTGGCAGCCATGAGCAGGAGGAATCATTCCTGCCTGTGAAAATGAAGTACAAGGGACCTGAGACTCCAGAGAAACATTCCAGGGAGAGTCAGGGTGGTGGGCCTGAGTTGCTGGAGGCCAGCAGGGGACGGTGTTGAAGGGATTGAGAGTGGAAGCAGCAGGTGAACACAGGCCTCCTGCCTCCCCCCTCCGCACCTGCTCTCCTGCCCTGCCCAGCCCGCCGCGCCGCGCCCCGCCCCGCCCCTGGTGGCAGAGTTGCACCCTCTGATGGGGAGGGGGAGATCTCACCCCGCTTGTGGCGAAAGGGGGTCCTCTCTCGTGGGAGTCAATGGGACTAGGGGGTAGGAGTCTGGATGAGGGCAAGTGCAACTCCCTGTTGAGCTCTTCATCTCTGAAGGCAATGTGCATTCCATCAATGAAGTGGGAGCCCGGGAGCCAGGAATCAGTGGCGCTTGTGTGTTTTCGAGGGTGGTCCAGACTCTTTCCTGATGGGAGATGTGTGCTGAAGAGAACTGGGTGTTGTGGATGGAGTCCAAAGTCATCTCTTTGGGACACGTTGGGTGGGAACGTCTTCTTCGCACTCTGGCGACGAAGGTGGATGGAAAAGCTCCTTGTCCAAGGCAGACTGGTGGGTTTTGTTCTTCCTCTCCGTGGGGCGTGGTGCTTCCCGTTTCCGTGGAGCGCCTCCTGTCTTGCATTCGTTCCGTGTTTCAAGAGTTTCAGTCCTTGGCAATCGCGTCTCCTCAGGGACTCACCAGGCAGCACGAGGGAGAAGTGACTGGGAGCCCACCGGGTCCCTAGAAACCAGTGCGTGTGTACTGGAGCAGGCAGTGCTCCTCTCTCAGCCTCCTTGGGAAATGAGGTCTTGAGCAAACGGTCTTTCATTGCATGGGTTGTACCTCTCCCCGGTTGTTGGGGGGAGTGTGTGTGCGTGAGTGTGGTGCTGTGGCCCGTGTGGAGTCCGGACCGCGTCAGGGACCCAGTTCTTGGCAAGGAATGCGTTTTGTTGCATGGGAATATCTCATTGCACGAGAGAGTTCCAATCCTGTCTCAAAGGCTGAAAACATCCTGAAGGCAGCACTGTGACCTCACTGAAAGCAAAGGCCTAAGAGCAGAGGCTTTCCCACACTTCCATATGGAGCTGACTGGTGCTTTATGTTTTCAGGAAGATGGTGTGGTGTAGGCCACTTGGAGCAGCTCAGGCTCCTGAGCGTGTGTTTGGTCCCCGAGGGGTGAGTTGTGTCTCTCCGGAATGAAGGAGATTATGGGGACCTTGAGTATCGTTACCTTCATGATTACCGTGATGATTCTGCCTAAGTCATCGCATGGATATTGATCCATGAGCTCGCCATGTGAGAGGTTTCCTTGGTAACATGGTCGCCGTGCGTGGCCTCGAAACTTGGTTGTGGTCCGAACACCTTTGATGCTTTGCAAGTCCCGAAGCGGCTCCACGGGTGTGCAGTCCCTGTTGCCATATAGGTGAGGAGGCAGAGTCTGTTGACCTGAAGCCCGTGCAAGTATCCAGGGAGATGTGCGAGGGCCTCTCCCTGAGGCACTGGGTTCCTAGCCGGCTCCACCCAGAATCAGGCAGGGAGGTTTTGTTGATGCCAGCGGGAAGTCCTGAGGAGGGAGGGGGAGCCGGACACCGTCGGGGGAAGGAAGGGATCCCTCCCCTGCCTCACCATCCCCAGCAGTTGCCTAGGTGCTGGCCACGAGGGAGGGGACTGCCTATGCGTGTTTGTTTTCCTTGGTCTTACCCCACCTTGGTAGAGGGCTTAGCCTGTTCCAGGCACTGTTCTGAGCACTTGAGAGATCTATGCAGACGACACAGAGTACCTCGGCAAGGACTCTCGTCCCCGTTCGTATTTCCAAGGGAAGATGTGAAAGAATGTGTGCCGGGGGTCAGTGCTGTGAAGCGGGAGGACTCGAGGCATGAAGGCAGGCAGTCGGCCTCCACATGAGCGTGCTGCACCGCTGGCTTTCCCACTGCTGCCTGTCGAGAGGCAGGGAAAGCATTTGCACCTAGCGTGCCTGTCCTGCGAGCAGAGGTGGGCTTGGAGACGTGCGTGTGCCCTCAAACGGGGAATCCAGCAAAATAGGCTCTAGGGCCTGAGTCACGCTCTCTGCGGGGAACCCTATCATTGCACATCCAGCCTGAGACACTTTGGAGAGTGACATGCGGGGCTCTTAGTGAGGGTGGCGGCACAGCGGGGGGCATGGGTCAGCGGGACCTTCCTAGGACACCCCCCCGCCCCCCCCCCCCCCGCCGGTGCTGTGGTGCCCCTGAAACCCAGGCAGGGCTGGAAGGAGGAACAGGCTGTTGATGGCACCATCCCTTCCGCAGGGAGGCTTCTTGGGAGCTGGTGACTGAGGGGACCTTTGCGAGTTCCCCCTCTGAATTGCAGGAGAAGCGGCCGAGGGCCCTCATTTCATGCGGTCCACACTCCCCGTCGCCCTGTGTGCCAGTTGCCAGTGTCGCAGGCGCCCAGGTGGTGAACGTGGTCCCCGAGTAGGGAACACCGAGGCCGTTTCTGCGTTCTCAAATGCTAACGTTCTCTGCTTGTGACCCGCGCCCTGGCTGGTCCCAGACCCTGAGCACAGGGCCTGCAGGAAGGGTGAAGGGTGCGAAGCTGTCTCCTGGTAGGTAGCTGCGGTGAGGTCGTTCCCGGTGGCCTGTGCTCAGCTGCAGGGCACCTTGGAACCCAAAGCCACGACGTTTCCAGTGGGACAGAGTGCGCCGCAAGGGGAACCTGGGGAGTCACCAGGCCCTGAGGGGAGGCAGGCATGACCTTTATCCATGGGCCTTTTGATCGGAGCGCCCTGTTTGCTAGGTATCGTCAGGGTAGCCTCTTTGGTAGACAGAGGGCAGGTTGTGGACAGTTGTAGAGCATCCTTCCTGCTGGTATGTGTCGCAAGGGCTCTGACCTTGCGCAAATGGGCGGGGATGGGTAGAGTGGACTCCTGAATGGAACCTTCCCCGGGCGCCTGGGTGGTTCAGTGGGTTGAGCTTCCGACTTGGGCTCAGGTCACGCCCTCGCGGTTCCTGAGTTCCAGCCCTGCGCTGGGCTCTGTGCCCACAGCTCAGGCCCTGGAGCCTGTTTTCAGATTCTGCGTGTGTCTGTCTCTGCTTCTCTGCCCCTCCCCCACTGGCGGTCACCGGCTTGCCGGCTTGCTCTCTGGCTCCCTGTGTCTCCAGAGTGAAGACACATGAACAAATAGGAAATAGAACGTTCCCCAGGGCAGGTGCTGGCCACGGGCACAGCCATTCATTCGCTGTAGTCATGAACTCGACGGTGTTCCTTTAGTGTTCTCATTTGAGGTTCTCTGTTTCTTTCATTCATTCTGAGAGGCAGAGAGAGAGTGGACGCATGCACGTGTGCCTGTGAGCAGGGATAGGGCAGACAGGGAGGGAGAGAGAGAGGAGGGCCAGCGGGCTCCGCATCGTTGGCGCCCATCTTGAGGTGGGGCTCCTTGTGGAGGCTCAGCCTCACAAACTGTGAGATCGTGACGTGAGGCGAGATCCAGAGCCACATGCTTTGGTTTCTTTTTTAACGTTCACCTCTGAGAGAAAGCAAGAGAGACAGAGAGAGCACAAGCGAGGGAGGGGCAGGGAGAGAGAGAGGATACCCAGAAGGGAATCAGGTTCCAGGCTCTGAGCTGTCAGCACGGAGCACTAGGCGTGACTCAGCTCAGGAACCCTGAGAGTCTGACGTGACCCGAAGTCGGACCATTACCCAGCTGAGTCATCCAAGCGGCCCACAGAGTTTTCAGTGTGTATTTTCAAAAGAAAAAACAGCTACATTTATATATACATCTAGCTACCTGTGTGTCCTTAGGGATACCTGTGTACATACGCATACGTGTCTACATATACGTACACGTATTCGTGTATGTGTATATATACGTATATGCACACACACACACACACACACACACACACACACACACCATGTAAACTGAGCCAAACGGTCTTCTGGGTGGAGACGCGGAGCCAGGAGGGAGGCATCAGCACAAAGTTCAAAATGAAAGGGAAACGTCATTCTCGTATGTATCAGTACGTGCCATGACAGGGAGACACACGCGAGGGTTCTGGTAGGATAGGAAGCTGCTCCCACGGAGAATGCAGGCAAATGGTCCCTGTGGAGCCAATGGAACCCTGGTGCACTTGTGGTATGAGACTGATAAAGAGGCCGAAAACTGGTGACCTTTCTAATGCTAGCAGAGGTCATTTGCATTTGTATAGCATGCGATCATTGACGTTGCCCCTGGGGGGAGAAAGGTTTTGCATCTCTGTTCTCCTAGGTTTGTGGCTTAGTTTGCTCTTCCCTTGTGCACTTGAAAGAGTCCTGACAGGTCCTGATGGTACACAGTAAGGCCAAGTCCCCAGAGTCCAGAGTCCCTTGGTGGGGCTTGTGGGATGGTGTCCTTCCCATGACCATGAAGTCCACAGAGCAGTCTTGTGCTTTTGCTGTAAGTCCTGTTTCTACCAGGTCCAGTCTGGGCGTGCCTCTTTGCAAGTCCTCAGGTGAGGACACGTGATGAAGGCTGCCCATTGGGACTGGCCTTCGATGATCCATCTGGCCGTGACCCCCTGCTCTCCTTCCAGGGCTGCGTAGGTTCGTGCCCTCGATGCTCGTTTCGTAGAAAGCCTTGACTGCTTGGTCTCTCTACTCCTCCTCACCCTGGACGGTAGTCCTGTGGCTCCCCTTGAATCCTCAGGCATACGTTTCCTTGCCCACCTCTGCACACTGGCCCTCCAGAGCAGGGTCTGGTACGCCTTGCACGTTCAGTCGATGCTTGCTGCACAATCGCATGGGTGATGGCCTCTCTCTCTCTCTCTCTCCCTCTCTCTCTCACCAAAAGAAAGAAACGTTGAGAAGCAATGGAAACCCAAGAAAAGAAAAATGGCACGGAGGAGTTGGGATCTGAGGCACACTGTGAAGAAAACACGGGGGTTGGGAGGTAGTGGAGGTGGACAGGCGGTTCCACAGAGTTGAAGGACGTGCCACAGTCAGCGGTGGCAGGGTGGACTTGAGGGTGGGACCGCTGGTGGTGCGGTCCAGGTAGGGCCATGGGAAGGGCATGCAGAGCTGAAAAGCACCGGCCTTTCATGGAGAAGGGAGGCGGAAGGAGTCTCGTGTGCCCAGCGTGTCTCCCTGTCCCTTAGGGCTGCCCTTGCGGTCACGGGTGACGAGCGAGGAGGGTGCACGGCTGTAGATGGCCACGGTTGGCGGGAATGGGAGGCAGAGTGAAGAAGAAACACAGAGGCCTAGGATGCAAGAGGGATCACTGGGTTCACGTGCAGCCACGTCCCTGGGAAACCAGCAATGCAAAAGGTTCCTGGGTCTCTTGAGGGGTGACAGGGAGGTGTCCACCTTGGGAGGAGACACCTGCCGGTCCCTGTCCCACTGGCCTGGTGTCTGGAGCCCTCTGCCTGGCTCGCGGCTGTCAGGCTGGCGGGCAGTCGGTCAGAGCATCTGGTGGGCACAGGGAGGTGCGGTGGTGCAGACCCTGGTGCCCAGTAGCTGTGCCCCCTGTGGGGGGGTGGCGGTGGGGGTGGGGTGGGGGATGGGGCGGCTTGGATCCTGGGCCCAAGCAGGTGTGCGGGAGCGCGCGCTCGAGCGCGCGCATGCGCGTGGGCCAGGGCCGGAGCCCGGTGAGGGACACAGCTGAGGCTGCAGCCGTGCCGTGAGTTGGCTCCCAGCCCGCCTGCCGCCCCAAGCCCCCAAGTGTCTGGGCCAGCCAGGGACGGACGCCCACCTCAGCCCCCGACCTGGGACATGCTGCTGCCTGGCGCCTGCGACCCGGCAGCCATGGCTTTGGCGGTAGGGGTAGCGGTAGCGCTCGCGGGAGCGCTGGCGGGAGCGCAGGCGGGGCCCCGCGTGGAGAAGACTGGGAGCCATGAGCCTCCAGCCTCGGAGGGTGGCGGCCCTGCTGCTCCTGCTGCTCCTGGAGCCAGAGGCCAGGGCGCGGGACGCGCTTCCCGGGCGCCTCGGGCTTTGGCCGCGCTGGTGGAGTGCCAGCACTGGCTGGGGCAGAGCGCGATGCGATGCCCCCCCGGCGCCCTTGAAAGTCCATCTGGGAGAAGCCTAAAGGTGGAGCAGCTGAGACACACAGCCTCCCTCCAGGACCTGCCTCAGTCGCGGTGCTGCCAAGGTAAGGTCCCTAGCGACGAGGTCGCACGTGGCCTTCCCCTCTGCCCCTCTCTGTCTTCCCCTCCCATGAGAACCCTCCCCCCGCCCTGGGGCTCCGGGCTTCTTCTTGGGCTCCTTTGCGGCTGCGGTCTGGACGCCTCAGGAGTGGGCTTTCTGGGTTGGACCCTGGTTCCCTGGAAGAGGAGGGCCCCAGATCGAGTAGGGGGTTAGGCTCAGGCGGTGGTGAGTGGCTCAGGTCGAGAGGGGGGGTGCCCTGAGTGCCCATGGAGGTCTGACTGGGTTGGTGTTTGGCGGGTGGAGGTGGGAAGGAACGAAGGGACGAACGAAGGGAGGAAGGAAGGAAGGAAAGCGTGGACCGGCGGCTGTGGGCAAGTGTCAAGGCAGGGCCAGGGAAGTGGCAGCCATGAGCAGGAGGAATCATTCCTGCCTGTGAAAATGAAGTACAAGGGACCTGAGACTCCAGAGAAACATTCCAGGGAGAGTCAGGGTGGTGGGCCTGAGTTGCTGGAGGCCAGCAGGGGACGGTGTTGAAGGGATTGAGAGTGGAAGCAGCAGGTGAACACAGGCCTCCTGCCTCCCCCCTCCGCACCTGCTCTCCTGCCCTGCCCAGCCCGCCGCGCCGCGCCCCGCCCCGCCCCTGGTGGCAGAGTTGCACCCTCTGATGGGGAGGGGGAGATCTCACCCCGCTTGTGGCGAAAGGGGGTCCTCTCTCGTGGGAGTCAATGGGACTAGGGGGTAGGAGTCTGGATGAGGGCAAGTGCAACTCCCTGTTGAGCTCTTCATCTCTGAAGGCAATGTGCATTCCATCAATGAAGTGGGAGCCCGGGAGCCAGGAATCAGTGGCGCTTGTGTGTTTTCGAGGGTGGTCCAGACTCTTTCCTGATGGGAGATGTGTGCTGAAGAGAACTGGGTGTTGTGGATGGAGTCCAAAGTCATCTCTTTGGGACACGTTGGGTGGGAACGTCTTCTTCGCACTCTGGCGACGAAGGTGGATGGAAAAGCTCCTTGTCCAAGGCAGACTGGTGGGTTTTGTTCTTCCTCTCCGTGGGGCGTGGTGCTTCCCGTTTCCGTGGAGCGCCTCCTGTCTTGCATTCGTTCCGTGTTTCAAGAGTTTCAGTCCTTGGCAATCGCGTCTCCTCAGGGACTCACCAGGCAGCACGAGGGAGAAGTGACTGGGAGCCCACCGGGTCCCTAGAAACCAGTGCGTGTGTACTGGAGCAGGCAGTGCTCCTCTCTCAGCCTCCTTGGGAAATGAGGTCTTGAGCAAACGGTCTTTCATTGCATGGGTTGTACCTCTCCCCGGTTGTTGGGGGGAGTGTGTGTGCGTGAGTGTGGTGCTGTGGCCCGTGTGGAGTCCGGACCGCGTCAGGGACCCAGTTCTTGGCAAGGAATGCGTTTTGTTGCATGGGAATATCTCATTGCACGAGAGAGTTCCAATCCTGTCTCAAAGGCTGAAAACATCCTGAAGGCAGCACTGTGACCTCACTGAAAGCAAAGGCCTAAGAGCAGAGGCTTTCCCACACTTCCATATGGAGCTGACTGGTGCTTTATGTTTTCAGGAAGATGGTGTGGTGTAGGCCACTTGGAGCAGCTCAGGCTCCTGAGCGTGTGTTTGGTCCCCGAGGGGTGAGTTGTGTCTCTCCGGAATGAAGGAGATTATGGGGACCTTGAGTATCGTTACCTTCATGATTACCGTGATGATTCTGCCTAAGTCATCGCATGGATATTGATCCATGAGCTCGCCATGTGAGAGGTTTCCTTGGTAACATGGTCGCCGTGCGTGGCCTCGAAACTTGGTTGTGGTCCGAACACCTTTGATGCTTTGCAAGTCCCGAAGCGGCTCCACGGGTGTGCAGTCCCTGTTGCCATATAGGTGAGGAGGCAGAGTCTGTTGACCTGAAGCCCGTGCAAGTATCCAGGGAGATGTGCGAGGGCCTCTCCCTGAGGCACTGGGTTCCTAGCCGGCTCCACCCAGAATCAGGCAGGGAGGTTTTGTTGATGCCAGCGGGAAGTCCTGAGGAGGGAGGGGGAGCCGGACACCGTCGGGGGAAGGAAGGGATCCCTCCCCTGCCTCACCATCCCCAGCAGTTGCCTAGGTGCTGGCCACGAGGGAGGGGACTGCCTATGCGTGTTTGTTTTCCTTGGTCTTACCCCACCTTGGTAGAGGGCTTAGCCTGTTCCAGGCACTGTTCTGAGCACTTGAGAGATCTATGCAGACGACACAGAGTACCTCGGCAAGGACTCTCGTCCCCGTTCGTATTTCCAAGGGAAGATGTGAAAGAATGTGTGCCGGGGGTCAGTGCTGTGAAGCGGGAGGACTCGAGGCATGAAGGCAGGCAGTCGGCCTCCACATGAGCGTGCTGCACCGCTGGCTTTCCCACTGCTGCCTGTCGAGAGGCAGGGAAAGCATTTGCACCTAGCGTGCCTGTCCTGCGAGCAGAGGTGGGCTTGGAGACGTGCGTGTGCCCTCAAACGGGGAATCCAGCAAAATAGGCTCTAGGGCCTGAGTCACGCTCTCTGCGGGGAACCCTATCATTGCACATCCAGCCTGAGACACTTTGGAGAGTGACATGCGGGGCTCTTAGTGAGGGTGGCGGCACAGCGGGGGGCATGGGTCAGCGGGACCTTCCTAGGACACCCCCCCGCCCCCCCACCCCCCCCGCCGGTGCTGTGGTGCCCCTGAAACCCAGGCAGGGCTGGAAGGAGGAACAGGCTGTTGATGGCACCATCCCTTCCGCAGGGAGGCTTCTTGGGAGCTGGTGACTGAGGGGACCTTTGCGAGTTCCCCCTCTGAATTGCAGGAGAAGCGGCCGAGGGCCCTCATTTCATGCGGTCCACACTCCCCGTCGCCCTGTGTGCCAGTTGCCAGTGTCGCAGGCGCCCAGGTGGTGAACGTGGTCCCCGAGTAGGGAACACCGAGGCCGTTTCTGCGTTCTCAAATGCTAACGTTCTCTGCTTGTGACCCGCGCCCTGGCTGGTCCCAGACCCTGAGCACAGGGCCTGCAGGAAGGGTGAAGGGTGCGAAGCTGTCTCCTGGTAGGTAGCTGCGGTGAGGTCGTTCCCGGTGGCCTGTGCTCAGCTGCAGGGCACCTTGGAACCCAAAGCCACGACGTTTCCAGTGGGACAGAGTGCGCCGCAAGGGGAACCTGGGGAGTCACCAGGCCCTGAGGGGAGGCAGGCATGACCTTTATCCATGGGCCTTTTGATCGGAGCGCCCTGTTTGCTAGGTATCGTCAGGGTAGCCTCTTTGGTAGACAGAGGGCAGGTTGTGGACAGTTGTAGAGCATCCTTCCTGCTGGTATGTGTCGCAAGGGCTCTGACCTTGCGCAAATGGGCGGGGATGGGTAGAGTGGACTCCTGAATGGAACCTTCCCCGGGCGCCTGGGTGGTTCAGTGGGTTGAGCTTCCGACTTGGGCTCAGGTCACGCCCTCGCGGTTCCTGAGTTCCAGCCCTGCGCTGGGCTCTGTGCCCACAGCTCAGGCCCTGGAGCCTGTTTTCAGATTCTGCGTGTGTCTGTCTCTGCTTCTCTGCCCCTCCCCCACTGGCGGTCACCGGCTTGCCGGCTTGCTCTCTGGCTCCCTGTGTCTCCAGAGTGAAGACACATGAACAAATAGGAAATAGAACGTTCCCCAGGGCAGGTGCTGGCCACGGGCACAGCCATTCATTCGCTGTAGTCATGAACTCGACGGTGTTCCTTTAGTGTTCTCATTTGAGGTTCTCTGTTTCTTTCATTCATTCTGAGAGGCAGAGAGAGAGTGGACGCATGCACGTGTGCCTGTGAGCAGGGATAGGGCAGACAGGGAGGGAGAGAGAGAGGAGGGCCAGCGGGCTCCGCATCGTTGGCGCCCATCTTGAGGTGGGGCTCCTTGTGGAGGCTCAGCCTCACAAACTGTGAGATCGTGACGTGAGGCGAGATCCAGAGCCACATGCTTTGGTTTCTTTTTTAACGTTCACCTCTGAGAGAAAGCAAGAGAGACAGAGAGAGCACAAGCGAGGGAGGGGCAGGGAGAGAGAGAGGATACCCAGAAGGGAATCAGGTTCCAGGCTCTGAGCTGTCAGCACGGAGCACTAGGCGTGACTCAGCTCAGGAACCCTGAGAGCCTGACGTGACCCGAAGTCGGACCATTACCCAGCTGAGTCATCCAAGCGGCCCACAGAGTTTTCAGTGTGTATTTTCAAAAGAAAAAACAGCTACATTTATATATACATCTAGCTACCTGTGTGTCCTTAGGGATACCTGTGTACATACGCATACGTGTCTACATATACGTACACGTATTCGTGTATGTGTATATATACGTATATGCACACACACACACACACACACACACACACACACACCATGTAAACTGAGCCAAACGGTCTTCTGGGTGGAGACGCGGAGCCAGGAGGGAGGCATCAGCACAAAGTTCAAAATGAAAGGGAAACGTCATTCTCGTATGTATCAGTACGTGCCATGACAGGGAGACACACGCGAGGGTTCTGGTAGGATAGGAAGCTGCTCCCACGGAGAATGCAGGCAAATGGTCCCTGTGGAGCCAATGGAACCCTGGTGCACTTGTGGTATGAGACTGATAAAGAGGCCGAAAACTGGTGACCTTTCTAATGCTAGCAGAGGTCATTTGCATTTGTATAGCATGCGATCATTGACGTTGCCCCTGGGGGGAGAAAGGTTTTGCATCTCTGTTCTCCTAGGTTTGTGGCTTAGTTTGCTCTTCCCTTGTGCACTTGAAAGAGTCCTGACAGGTCCTGATGGTACACAGTAAGGCCAAGTCCCCAGAGTCCAGAGTCCCTTGGTGGGGCTTGTGGGATGGTGTCCTTCCCATGACCATGAAGTCCACAGAGCAGTCTTGTGCTTTTGCTGTAAGTCCTGTTTCTACCAGGTCCAGTCTGGGCGTGCCTCTTTGCAAGTCCTCAGGTGAGGACACGTGATGAAGGCTGCCCATTGGGACTGGCCTTCGATGATCCATCTGGCCGTGACCCCCTGCTCTCCTTCCAGGGCTGCGTAGGTTCGTGCCCTCGATGCTCGTTTCGTAGAAAGCCTTGACTGCTTGGTCTCTCTACTCCTCCTCACCCTGGACGGTAGTCCTGTGGCTCCCCTTGAATCCTCAGGCATACGTTTCCTTGCCCACCTCTGCACACTGGCCCTCCAGAGCAGGGTCTGGTACGCCTTGCACGTTCAGTCGATGCTTGCTGCACAATCGCATGGGTGATGGCCTCTCTCTCTCTCTCTCTCCCTCTCTCTCTCACCAAAAGAAAGAAACGTTGAAAAGCAATGGAAACCCAAGAAAAGAAAAATGGCACGGAGGAGTTGGGATCTGAGGCACACTGTGAAGAAAACACGGGGGTTGGGAGGTAGTGGAGGTGGACAGGCGGTTCCACAGAGTTGAAGGACGTGCCACAGTCAGCGGTGGCAGGGTGGACTTAGGGGTGGGACCGCTGGTGGTGCGGTCCAGGTAGGGCCATGGGAAGGGCATGCAGAGCTGAAAAGCACCGGCCTTTCATGGAGAAGGGAGGTGGAAGGAGTCTCGTGTGCCCAGCGTGTCTCCCTGTCCCTTAGGGCTGCCCTTGCGGTCACGGGTGACGAGCGAGGAGGGTGCACGGCTGTAGATGGCCACGGTTGGCGGGAATGGGAGGCAGAGTGAAGAAGAAACACAGAGGCCTAGGATGCAAGAGGGATCACTGGGTTCACGTGCAGCCACGTCCCTGGGAAACCAGCAATGCAAAAGGTTCCTGGGTCTCTTGAGGGGTGACAGGGAGGTGTCCACCTTGGGAGGAGACACCTGCCGGTCCCTGTCCCACTGGCCTGGTGTCTGGAGCCCTCTGCCTGGCTCGCGGCTGTCAGGCTGGCGGGCAGTCGGTCAGAGCATCTGGTGGGCACAGGGAGGTGCGGTGGTGCAGACCCTGGTGCCCAGGAGCTGTGCCCCCTGTGGGGGGGTGGCGGTGGGGGTGGGGTGGGGGATGGGGCGGCTAGGATCCTGGGCCCAAGCAGGTGTGCGGGAGCGCGCGCTCGAGCGCGCGCATGCGCGTGGGCCAGGGCCGGAGCCCGGTGAGGGACACAGCTGAGGCTGCAGCCGTGCCGTGAGTTGGCTCCCAGCCCGCCTGCCGCCCCAAGCCCCCAAGTGTCTGGGCCAGCCAGGGACGGACGCCCACCTCAGCCCCCGACCTGGGACATGCTGCTGCCTGGCGCCTGCGACCCGGCAGCCATGGCTTTGGCGGTAGGGGTAGCGGTAGCGCTCGCGGGAGCGCTGGCGGGAGCGCAGGCGGGGCCCCGCGTGGAGAAGACTGGGAGCCATGAGCCTCCAGCCTCGGAGGGTGGCGGCCCTGCTGCTCCTGCTGCTCCTGGAGCCAGAGGCCAGGGCGCGGGACGCGCTTCCCGGGCGCCTCGGTCTTTGGCCGCGCTGGTGGAGTGCCAGCACTGGCTGGGGCAGAGCGCGATGCGATGCCCCCCCGGCGCCCTTGAAAGTCCATCTGGGAGAAGCCTAATGGTGGAGCAGCTGAGACACACAGCCTCCCTCCAGGACCTGCCTCAGTCGCGGTGCTGCCAAGGTAAGGTCCCTAGCGACGAGGTCGCACGTGGCCTTCCCCTCTGCCCCTCTCTGTCTTCCCCTCCCATGAGAACCCTCCCCCCGCCCTGGGGCTCCGGGCTTCTTCTTGGGCTCCTTTGCGGCTGCGGTCTGGACGCCTCAGGAGTGGGCTTTCTGGGTTGGACCCTGGTTCCCTGGAAGAGGAGGGCCCCAGATCGAGTAGGGGGTTAGGCTCAGGCGGTGGTGAGTGGCTCAGGTCGAGAGGGGGGGTGCCCTGAGTGCCCATGGAGGTCTGACTGGGTTGGTGTTTGGCGGGTGGAGGTGGGAAGGAACGAAGGGACGAACGAAGGGAGGAAGGAAGGAAGGAAAGCGTGGACCGGCGGCTGTGGGCAAGTGTCAAGGCAGGGCCAGGGAAGTGGCAGCCATGAGCAGGAGGAATCATTCCTGCCTGTGAAAATGAAGTACAAGGGACCTGAGACTCCAGAGAAACATTCCAGGGAGAGTCAGGGTGGTGGGCCTGAGTTGCTGGAGGCCAGCAGGGGACGGTGTTGAAGGGATTGAGAGTGGAAGCAGCAGGTGAACACAGGCCTCCTGCCTCCCCCCTCCGCACCTGCTCTCCTGCCCTGCCCAGCCCGCCGCGCCGCGCCCCGCCCCGCCCCTGGTGGCAGAGTTGCACCCTCTGATGGGGAGGGGGAGATCTCACCCCGCTTGTGGCGAAAGGGGGTCCTCTCTCGTGGGAGTCAATGGGACTAGGGGGTAGGAGTCTGGATGAGGGCAAGTGCAACTCCCTGTTGAGCTCTTCATCTCTGAAGGCAATGTGCATTCCATCAATGAAGTGGGAGCCCGGGAGCCAGGAATCAGTGGCGCTTGTGTGTTTTCGAGGGTGGTCCAGACTCTTTCCTGATGGGAGATGTGTGCTGAAGAGAACTGGGTGTTGTGGATGGAGTCCAAAGTCATCTCTTTGGGACACGTTGGGTGGGAACGTCTTCTTCGCACTCTGGCGACGAAGGTGGATGGAAAAGCTCCTTGTCCAAGGCAGACTGGTGGGTTTTGTTCTTCCTCTCCGTGGGGCGTGGTGCTTCCCGTTTCCGTGGAGCGCCTCCTGTCTTGCATTCGTTCCGTGTTTCAAGAGTTTCAGTCCTTGGCAATCGCGTCTCCTCAGGGACTCACCAGGCAGCACGAGGGAGAAGTGACTGGGAGCCCACCGGGTCCCTAGAAACCAGTGCGTGTGTACTGGAGCAGGCAGTGCTCCTCTCTCAGCCTCCTTGGGAAATGAGGTCTTGAGCAAACGGTCTTTCATTGCATGGGTTGTACCTCTCCCCGGTTGTTGGGGGGAGTGTGTGTGCGTGAGTGTGGTGCTGTGGCCCGTGTGGAGTCCGGACCGCGTCAGGGACCCAGTTCTTGGCAAGGAATGCGTTTTGTTGCATGGGAATATCTCATTGCACGAGAGAGTTCCAATCCTGTCTCAAAGGCTGAAAACATCCTGAAGGCAGCACTGTGACCTCACTGAAAGCAAAGGCCTAAGAGCAGAGGCTTTCCCACACTTCCATATGGAGCTGACTGGTGCTTTATGTTTTCAGGAAGATGGTGTGGTGTAGGCCACTTGGAGCAGCTCAGGCTCCTGAGCGTGTGTTTGGTCCCCGAGGGGTGAGTTGTGTCTCTCCGGAATGAAGGAGATTATGGGGACCTTGAGTATCGTTACCTTCATGATTACCGTGATGATTCTGCCTAAGTCATCGCATGGATATTGATCCATGAGCTCGCCATGTG
>NW_028240215.1:0-24507 GCF_028749965.1 Puma concolor
CTCACCGTGTATATGCCACAGACATATCCAACACACATCACCCATGCCCCACACGCCCACAGTTATCACCCTCGCACAGTATTACCACACTCAACACATATACAGCACACAGGTTCCAAACAAACCACGGCTCGTATGCCACGCCTACACCCTCCACACACACACCCCACACCCCAAACCTGCGCCACTTATACGGAAGACAGATGCTCCCTCCTCTACGCATCGACTACAAGGACACCACACACACTGCACATAGAGACACAACTGTGACGCATATGCCACACAGCCACGTCACTCCTACACCGAACACACAACAGGGTACCAACATACCTCGCACGACACGTGAATACCACACAGACACCTCACCCGGTCCCCACATACACACCAAACCACTAACACATCACACAGACATCTTCCACACACTACTTACTACACCTACTACGCGTACCACACATATACACACCGTACACACGTATAGCACACAAACACACTCCATATGTACACCACCAACATGCCAAACTTATACCGCACACAACGCACTTGCACTACACAGACACCGCATCTACAATACACACACCATGAGGATCCATACGTCTGTGAAATACGGACACCACACACACCACACACACCACACTTACACTGCCCAAGCTCCACCCGTATGCCACACCACAAAACCACACGTGCACCCCATACACAACACACATGCCATAGAAAGACCATACACGCACATACGTTCTATGCGGCGCATACCTAGCTGATATACTACAATCACAACCCATATAGGACACTTGAAGACAACACAGAAGGACACATACAGCACCTACAAAGCACCGACACACCATAGACACACCACATTCACCACACAAATAACATACCCAGACACAAACAAGATACATAACATACGTGCCATCCATACTTTAGAGATGTAAGATGTTAGCTAAAAGATGGCTTCTGCAATGTGCAGTTTGACAGAGGGCCCGACGGGTTTCTCTAATGCTTCTAACGTAGTGAAACCAGGTGTTAGTTGAACCCGTTTCCCCACAGTGTTGTTTCACAGAGTTGAGTATATGGATGGCACTTTGGCTGTAGGCGCCGCATGGTTTGCAACCACGTGTAACATAGTGAAGTAAAATGTCAGTTGAAGGACGGCTTCCCCAAAGTCTTTGCCAGAGTGCAGTGTAAGATACTTTCGGGGTAGGCTCCGCATAGGTTTTCAAACACTTCTAACAGTGAACCATGGTGCTACTTGAAGGATGGTTCCACCAGTGTTGTTTTACAGAGTTGAGCATACGGCACTCGTTGCGTGGAACGCACGTAGGTTTTCAAACCCTTCTCGCTAAGTGAAACGACAGGCTGGTTGAAACGTGGAGACCCACAGTGTTGTTTCACAGAGTTGACTATAGGCACTTTCTGCGCAGGCCTTGCATGCGTGGGTTTTCAAACACTTGTAAGTTTGTGAAACGGGAAGATACTTCAAAGACGGGTTCCCTAGGGCGTCTCATAGAGTGAGTCCCTTTCGGGTGTAGCTCCTCATGGTTTTCAAACTGACACATGTTAGTCGGAAGATGGTGTCCCCACTGTGTTCTGTCACAGAGTTGAGCATACGGCCCTCTCCTCCCAGACCCTGAATAGTTTTCAAACACTTTTAAGTTAGTGTAACCAGATGTTAGTTGAAATATTGTTTTAGCACACCATCGTTGTTCACCGTTGAGCGTAGGTATGGCACTTAACCAGTTGGCTTCTCATAAGTTTTCAAACACTTCTACCTCAAAGGGTCGACCGCATAGAGGTTGAAAGGTGGTTGTTTCCCCACAGTGTTGTTTCACGGAGTTGAGCGTCTGGTACTCTCCACATAGGCCCCGCATGTGTTTTAAACACCTGTAACCGAGTGAAACCGGATGTTGGGAGATTGTCTCTCGACCGTGACGGTGCCCAGGGCACCTCCAGGTCCCGCCTAGTTTTCAAGCAATGTCAACGTAGCGAACGCCGATGTTTCACTCTTTGTTCCAGAGGTGAGTCTAAGGCACTTTCCGTGTAGGCCCCGCACGTATTTACTAACGTTTCTCACATTGTGAAACGTAGCCGTTAGTTGAATGATGGTATCCCCACGGCACTTCCTAAAGTTAGGGACAAGGCACTGGTCGGGGCAGGCCTACAGTGTTTTTCAAACACTTGTGACTTAGTGAAACAAGATGCTAGTTGAAAGAGAGTTTCCCTCAAGTGCTGCCTGGTAGAGTTGAGTACATAGAACGAACCTTCCACCTAGGCTCCGCATCGGTCTCCAAACGCTTCAGACTTCATGAATAGGACGATGGGAGAAAGATTCCCCTCGAGTGTTTCATGGGATTGCGTTACAAGGCACACTCGGTGTAGGTGCTGCATTTGCTTTGACCCGTTTTTAACTTGGTGGAACAAGATGTTAGTGGAAAGATGTTTCCCTCACACTTTTCTGTTTCACAGAGGTGAGTGCATGGCACTTTCCCCGTAGGGCCCACATAGGCTTTCCAATCGCACTTGGCGAAACAAGAGGTTAGTTGCGAGCTGGATACCCCACAGTGTTTTTTCACGGAGTTGAGTGTACGGGCCCTCTCCGCCCCGGCCCTGCGTGGGTTTTCAAACCCTTCTCGCTTTGTGAAATCAGATAGACGTTACTTGAAAGTCGGTTTCCCCACGGTGTTGTTTCACGGAGGTGACTCTATGGCCCTTACCCTGTAGACCCCGCATAGGTTTTCAAAGAGTTCTCACTTACTGAAACCTGGTGTTAGGTGAAAGACTCTTTCCCCGTAGTTGTTTCACAGAGCTGCGTGTAGGCATTTGCGCCTAAGCCCCGCAGAGGTTGGCAAACGCTTCCAACATACTGAAACAGGATTTTAGTTGGAAGGTGGTTCCCCCACAGTGTTTCATGCACTTCAGCCTATGGCGCTTTCCGTTTCGTCCCCACAGGGGTTTTCAAAGACGTGAAAAACCTGTGCAGCGAAAGCCGATGTTAGTGGCTAAAAGGCATCGCCACACTGGTGTTTCACAGCGCTGAGTACCTGGCAGTGTCTTTGTGGCCCCGCAAGCGTTTGCAAACACTTCCCACTTAGTTAAACCAGATGTGAGTTGAAAAGTGGTTTATCTACGACGATCCTTGACAAAGTGAGTAAAGTGCACTTTCCTTGTTACTTCTATGTCTAGGATTCCAACATGTCTAACATTGTGGAACAAGTTGGTAGTTGAAAGATGTTTCCGCACAGTGATTTTACACCGCGTTGAGTATGTGACACTTTTCATAAATAAGCCATTTAGCAACTAACATCTTGCTTCGCTGAGAAGTGTTTGAAAACCTATGAGGAAAACGAGATACACTCCACGCTGAAATCTTACCGTGGAGAAACCATCCTTCAGCTACCATCAGGTCTCACTAGGTTAGAGGTATTCGACAACCTCTGTGGGGCCTACGAATAAGTAAAGTGTCATGTACTCGAGTCTGGCAAATAACACTGGGCGGAAACCATCTTTCACCCCGCATCCTGTTTCAGTACATTAGACCCCTCTTGGTTTGAAGACCCATGGGGGGGGCCTACACCGAATGTGCCATGCACTCAACCCTGGGAAACGACCGTGTGGTGAAACCCTCTATCCACTAACGTCGGGTTTCACCAAGTTAGAAGTGTTTGAAGACCCATGCGGGGCCAACACCAAAACTGCCGTAGGCACGACTGTATGAAACATCTTTCAGCTGACATCTGGTATCCCTACGATTAAGAACATCTTTGAAACCTATGCGGAGCCCATGCGGAAAGTGCCATACACTCAACTCTGCACAAGAGTCTGCTCAAACCCTCAGTCAACTAACCTCTTGTTGCACAAGGTTGGAACAGTTTGAAAACCTATGCGACACCTACAGGGAAAGTGCCTTATACTCAAATACGGGAAACAACAACATTTTGGGGAACCCTCTGTCAAGAAACATTCGGTCTCACTAATTTGGACGGGATGGAAAACGTACGCGAGCGACTGTGAGAGAAGCGCCATATCCTGCACTCTGTGAGACAACACTGTGGTGAAACCGTCTTTCAACTACCATTTGATGTCACTAATTTGTAAGTGTTAGAAAACCCACGCGGGCAACTATACGGAAAGCGCCATCACTCAGCTCTGTGAAACAACAGTGTGGTGAAACCATCCTTCAACTAACATCTTGTTTCACCGTTAGAAGTTTCTGTAAACGTTTTCGGGGAATTACGATGCAAGTGGCATATACTTGATTGTGTGGAAGAGTGTTATGGAGAAACGGTCTTTCAACGAATATCTTGTTTCACGAACAGAAGCACTTGAAACCCTATGCCGGGTCTAGGAGGAAAGTGCCGTCTACTCAACTCAACTCTGTGAGACAACACTGAGGTGAAAACCTCTTTCAACTACCATCTGATTTCAGAAATTTAGAAAAGCGTACACACTTATGAGGGACCTAGAGGAAGGTGCCATATACTCCACTCTGTGAAACCATATTGTGGGATAAAAACCTTTCCCTTAACAACTTGTTTTCACTGTTAGAACTGCTTTACAACATACACTAGGGACTATGGGGAAAGTGACATATACTCGACTCTAAAATCTGCTGTGGGGAAACCATCTTTCAACTAACTTAACGGCTTCACGTTGCTAGGGCGTGTTCCTAAACCCGTGCATAAAGCCTATGCATAAAGTGCCACATAGTCAACTCTGGCAAACAGCACATCTTTCAACTAATGTCGTGTTTCACGACACTAGAAGTGGCTAAACACTCACGCGGGGACTACGGCCAAAGTGCCCGGTACTCAACCCTGTGAAACGTTTGTGCGGTGCCAACATCTATCAGTTAACATCTGGTTTCGCTAACTTAGTGTGCTTGAACACCCACGCGGGGGGCGACATCAAAAGTGCCACATACACACCCTGTCTCATACGTTGCGGGGGAAACCGTCTTTCCAGTAACAGTCAAGTTACGCTAAGGTGGAAGTGTTTGAAAACCTAGGAGGGGCCTAAGCGGAAGGTGCTAAATACCCATCTCCCTGCGAAACAACACTGTGGGGCAACCGTCTTTCAACTAATACCTGGTTTCACAAAGTCTGAAGTGTTTAGAAACACTTGAGTGGCCTCCGCAAGGTGCCATAGACACAACTCTGTGAGGAGACCACTGTTCGATTACCATCTGGTTTCACTAAGGTTCAAGTGTTTGGAAAACTGTGCTGGGGATACATGAAAGGGCCATATACTCGATTCTGTGAAGCAGCAGCGTAAGGAAAACCGTCGTTCAACTACCATCTTGTTTCGCGAGGTTCCAAGTGTTGGAAAATCAATGCAGGGCTTATGGTGAAAGTGCCACATCCTCAACTCTGTCAAAACGCACTTTGTGGAAATAGTCTGCCAATTAACGTGTCGTGTCGCGTAGAAGTCTGTGAAGGTCTATGTGGGGAACGATGTGGAGAGTCACACGTACAGGACACTGTAGAGAATCCGGTGGAGAAACCCTCTTTCAACGAACATCTTGGTGCACTAAGTTCGAAGTGTTTGAAGACCTATGCAGGGACTACGCAGAGAGTGCCATATATGCTCAACCCTGTAAAACAACAGCGTGGTGATCCCATCCTCCAAATATCACCTGGGTTCCCTTGTCAGACGTGTTTGAAATGCCATAGGGCGGCTACGCCGAGTGTATCTTACGTTGCACTGTGTCAGACAACACTTGGAGGAAGCCGTCCTCCAACTCACATCTTATTTCCCTAAGTTTGATGTGTTTGAAAACCATGCGGGGCCCACAACGAAAGTGCCATATACTCATACACTCAATTCCGAGAACAGACACTATGGGGACACAGTCTTTCTCCGAGCATCTGGATTCGCGAGGCTACAAGGGTTGGAAAAGACGGGGGGAGGGGGCTTAGGTGCATAGCACCATACGCTCAACTCTGTGAAACAACGTGGGAGAAACCGACTTTATCTAAAAACTGGACCACTAAGTTAGAAGTGTTTGAAACCCCCGAGGGGCCTAGGAAGACCGTGCCGTACACTCACCTCTGTGAAACAACACTGTGGGAAAACGATCTTCAACTACCAGCTGGTTTCTCTAAGTGAGCAGTGTGTGGAAATCCTATGCTCTCATAGGATTGCCTAATCGCAAGGTGCCCTATACTCACCAGTGTGGTGAAAGGATCGTTCAGCTGCTACCCGGTTTCACTGTTACAAGTAAGTGTTTGAAAACACATGCGGGGCCCATGTGGCTAGCGCCATACGCGCCACTCAATCAAACAACGCTGTGGTGAAACGACCTTTCAGTTAACTTCTCACTGCGCGTAGTTACAAGGGTTTGGAAACCTAAGTGGAGGCCCCACGGAGAGTGCCATACGGTCAAGTCTGGGAAACGACACTATGGGGAAACCATCGTTCCACTACCATCTGGCTTCCCTAAGGTAGAAGTCTTTGAAAACCCATGGGAAGCCTAACGGTTAAGTGCCATGGACGCGACTGTGAGAGACAATGGTGTGGCAAAACCGTCTTTCAACTAACATCTGGCTTCCCTGCTTCAAGCCTGTTTGAACACTATCCAGGGTCTATGAGGAAAGTGCCATATTTTCAACTCCGAGACACAACAGAGTCGGGGAAACCCTCTTCCAACGAACCTGTTGTTTCAGTAAGTTAGAAGTGTTTGAAAACCACGCGGAGATGACACCGAAAGCGCCACAAACTCAACTCTGTGACACACTGTGGAGAAACCATCTTTCAACTGACATCTCATTTCACAAAGTTCCAAGCGTTTGAAAACCCATGTAGGGCCTGCGCCGAAAGTGCCACCTAGTCAACTCCGTGAAACAACACTGTGGAGACTCCACCTTTCAACTAACCTCTCGTTTCACTTAGAAGTGTTTGAGAACCGTATGCGGGTCTACGTAGAAAGTGCCATGGGCTCAACTCGGTAAAACAGCACGGTGGGGAGACCACCCTTCAAATAGCGTCTGGGCTCCCCTGTTAGAAGTGTTGGAAAACTTATGCAGAGCCTACACCGCAAGAATCATCCACTCCACTCTGTCAAACAACACCTGGGGAAGCCGTCCTCCAACTCACATTTCAATTCACTGGGCGACATGTAAATGCAAACCACGCGGGGCCTAGTCCGAAAGTGCCATATACTCAACTCTGTGAAACACCACTGTGGGGGAAAGGGTCTTTCTTCTAGCCTCTGGTTTCACTAGGTTACAAGTGTCTGAGAAGACCCACGGGACCTAGGCGCGTAGCCCATGCACTCAACTCTGTGACACAACACTGTGGTGAAGCCATGTTGCAGCTAACTGCTCTTCACTTAGAGGTGGTTGAAAACCTATGCCAGTTCTACAAAGAAAGTGTCATATGCTCAACTCTGCGCAACACGACTGTGGTGAAACCGTCTTTCGAATAACCTCTGGGTTCATTTTGTAGGAGTGTTTCGAAACTTGCGGGGGGTGGGGGGAGGGCTTAGGCGGAAAGTGCCATCTGCCCCACTGTCAATTTTTAGGGAAACCATCTTCCAACTGATATCTTGTTTCGCCATGTTAGACGTACGTGAAAAACGTTGCTAGGAACAATGAGGAAAGTGCCATGTTCTCGACTCTGTGAAAACATACTGTGGAGAAACCATCTTTCAACTAACACCTTGTTTGCCTAGGTTAGAAGAGTTTGCAAACGTATGCAGACGTGGACGGTGAGTGCCATATAGTCGGCTATGGGGAAAAACACGGTGGGGAAAACACCTTTCAACTGACATGTCAGTTCACTAAGGCAGACGTGTTTGAAAACCTATGGAGGCTTACGTAGAAAGTGACGTACACTCAACTCTGTGACACAACCTTGTGGGGAAAGATCTTCCAACTACCATGTGGTTTCACTAAGTTGGAAGTGTTTGAGAAGCATCCGGAGACTACAACGAACCTGCCGTGTGCTCAACTCTCTGGGACGCTGTGGCGGAAACCGTCTTTCCAATCACATCTCGTTTCACAAAGTTAGAAGTGTTTCACGACCTATGCAGGGCCTATGCGGAATATGCCACACACTCAACTCTGTGAGACAACACTGTGGGTCTCGACGTTTCACCTAACCGCTCGTTTCGCTTAGTGAGAAGGGTTCGAAAACCTACGTGGGTACTGCGCAGAGAGGGCCCTGTGCGCAACTCTGTCAAACGACACTGTGGTGAAAGCCTCCTTCCAACAGCATCTGGGTTCCCTCGTTAGAAGCGTTTGGAAAGCTACGCGGAGCCTAGCCCGAAAGTATCTCACACTGCGCTCTGGCAAATACCACTTGGTGAAAGCCGTCGTTCCACTGACATCTCACTTCGCTAAGGCAGACGTAGCTCCAAACGTTGCGGGGCCTACAACGACAGTGCCATATACTGAACCCTGTGAGACGACACTGTGGGGGGACACAATCTGTCTCTTAGCATCTGGGTTCACTAAGCCACAGTTGTTTCAAAAGGCTCGCAGGCGCCCAGCGCACGGGACCGTACGCTCTCAACTCTAGGAAACAACACTGTGGGGAAACCGCCCTTCAACTACCGGGTGGTTTCTCTAAGGTAGAAGGGTTTGAAAACCTACGAGCAGCCTAACGGTTGAGTGCCGTCTACTCAACTGTGAGAAACGATGGGGTGCTGAAACCGAGCACTCCACTAACACCTGGTTTCACTAACTTAAGAGTGTTTGGAAACTGTTGGGGGTCTACGCGGCAAGGGCCCTACCCTCAACTCTGTGAGACACTGGGGGGAACAAAACCACTTTTCAAATAACAGTTCGTTTCCCAAAGTGACAAGGGCTTCAAGACCCCTGCAGGGCCTGCGACCAAAGTGCCGTAGAGTCAACTCTGTGAAACAACACCGTGGAGACGCCACCTTCCAACACACCTCTCGTTTCCCTTACTGAGAAGAGTTTCAGAAACGAGGGGCTTCCGACGCAGAAAGGGCCACGTGCTCAACTCTGTAAAACAACACTGTGGTGAAACCATCCTTCAAATAGCATCTGGGTTCCCTTGTTAGACGTGTCTGAAAAGCTCTGCGGAGCTCACACCAAAAGTATGAGACACCCCACTCTGTCAAACACCTGGGGTGTGTGTGGGGGGAGGGGGGAGGGCGGAGAAGCCGTCCTTCAACCAACAGCTTACTTCACTATGTTACCTGTGGCTGCAAACCGTTCGTGCGGGGCCTACGGCGCAAGTGCCATATACTCAACTCTGTGAAACAACACTGTGGGGAGACCGTTTCAACTAACACGTGGTTTCACTAAGTTAGAAGTGTTTGAGAACCCCGTCGGGGCCTAAGCACAAAGTGCTATATGTAGATAGATAGATAGATAGATACACACACACACACACACACACACACACAGAGCACTGTCACACTGCACATTGCAGGAGCCATCTTCTGGCTAACAGCTTGCATCCACTAACGTAGAAGTGTTTGAAACCCTCTGTGGGGAGCCAGGGGGAAAGTGACATATACTCGACAGTGGGAGAGAATACTGTGGACTGACATCACGTTTCACTGGGCAGAGGTGTCTGAAAACCCATTCGGGGCCTATGACGAAGGGGCCATATACGCGACTCTGTCAAGAGGCACTTTGGGGAAACCACCTTTCAAATAACATCCCGTATCGCTAGGTTAGATTTGCCGGAAATCCTCTGCGGGCAAAGAAGGGGCAAGTGACATTTACTCGGCATTGTGAGAAAGTCCTGTGGAGAAGCCATCTTGCAACTAACATCTTGGCTCACTGAGGGAGAACTGTTTGGAAACCTATGCGGAGCCCACATGTAAGGTCAGTGCCGCAAACTCGGCTCTGTGAAGGAACATCTTGTATCGCTAAGTTAGACCAGCGTTTGAACAAACGCCTATCGTGGGGCCACCTCAGTGGAAGGTGCCATATACTCGACTCGGGCAAACTGCACTTTGCAGAAACGCTTTCCACTCACCTCTGGCTCCACTAACTTGGAAGTGTTTGCAATCCCATGTGGGGCCTAGACCCTCAGCGCTGTGAAACAACACTGTTGGGGAAACCGTCTTTCAACTACATTGGGTTTCCCCAGGTAAGAAGCGTGTAGAGCCTGTGGGGGCTTTGTGCGGCGCGTGCCACTCAACTCTGTCAAAGGTTTGCCCTTCGGGGAAACCGCCCTTCAACTGACATCTTGTATCACTAAGTCAGAAGCGTTTGAAAAGCTATGCGGGGCACGATGTGGAAAGTGACATGTACTCGATACTCTGAAAGAATCCTGCAGAGAAACCATGTCTCAGCTGACATCCTGTTTGACTAAGTTGCAAGAGTTTGAAAGCGTATGCAGACGTACGCGGCAAGTGCTCTGTCCTCGACTGTGTGAAACAAAACCGTGGGGGGCGGGGGGCGGGGGCGAGGAAACACCTTTCCGCTAACATCTCCTTTCCCTAAGTGAGGAGAGGCGGAACAGTGATGGGAGGCCTGTAATGAAAGTGCCATACACTCACCTTTGTGCAGCTGCACATTTGGGGAAACCATGTTTCCGGGAACATCCTGTATCACCAGGTTGGCACCGTTTGAAATCCTATGCGGAGAACGACGTGGAAAGTCACCCTCCACCCTGTGGAGAAACCATCTTTCAGCTAGCATCTCCTTTCACTCAGGTCCAAGTGTTTGCGAACCTACGGTGGCTTGCGTAGAAAGTGCCCTTACACTCCATCATGTGAAACACGGTGTGGCGAAACGGTCTTTCTCCTAATATCTTGCTGCACTAAAAGAGAGCTGTCTGACAACTGTGCGGGGCCTGCAAGGTAAGTGCCGTATAGTCACCCGTGTGAAGGCACACTCTGAGGACACCATCTTTTAGCTAACACCTAGTTTCACTCAGTTCCAAGGGCTTGAAAACCTGCGCGGGGACTACGCGTCAAGTTCCATGTCCTCAACTCTGTCAGACTTCACTCTGGGGAAACCAACAGTCAACTAACAGCTTGTATCAATCACTAGGTTTGTGACCATCTTTCCACTACCGTCTTATTTCACCACGTTAGAAGTGTTTGAAAAACTGCTGGGAACGAAGATTCGTCTTCAACGGAATTCTCGAGTTTCTCAGCATTCTCGATTCAGAGAAAACATACTGTGGAGAAACCATCTTTCACCTCACATCTGGTTTCTCTAAGTTAGAAGTGTTTGAAACACTTACGTGGGCCCATGCGGAAAGGGCCGTATACCCAATCCTGCGAAACAACACTGTAGCGAAACCAGCTTTCACCTAATATGTGGTTTCGCTCAGTGAGACCTGTTTGAAAACCTACGCGGGGCCTACAGGGTGAGTGCCATATACTCAACCCTGTGACACAACACTGTGGGGAAAATACCTTGTAACTAGCCTGTCGTTTCACTACGTGAGAAGAGTTTGACGACCTATGCAGGGAATGATGTGGAAAGTCACATATACCAGCCATCGCAAAAGACTCCTGTGGAGAAAGCATCTTTCAACTAACGGGTTTCACCAAGTTGGAAGTTTTGGGAACCTATGCAGGGCCTCCCAGCTCACTGCCGTAGACTCATCTCTGGGAACCAACACGGTGGGAAAGCATCCTTTGAATGGACATCTAGTTTCACTAAGTTAGAAGGGTTTGAAAAATTATCCAGGGACTGTGCAGAAAGAAACTGCCACATATTCAACTCTGTCAAAACGGCACTTTGGGGAAACCGTCTTGCCACTAACATCTTGTTTCTCCCTGTTAGAAGCGTTTGAAAACCTGCTGGGGACGACGACGAACGTGCCATACACTCAAGTCTGTGAAATCACACTGTGGGGGAAAACCCATCGTGTTGCTAACATCTTGCTTCACTGAGTTAGAAGTCTTTGAAAACCTAGGCGGGGACTATGCGGAAAGTGCCATATACTCAACTCCGTCAAAACTGCACTTTCAACTAACGTGCAACCCACACAAGACACGAATTACATGGAAACCCACACATATATCACACCTACCACAGTACCCAAACACACCACACACAAACCCAAAACATTTAAGGGAAACACACCACACACGGCCACCCGTGCGATACCCTCAAGACACTTATAACACACATACACGCACACCCTGCACATTCCACACACCTGGCACACCGCATTGGCCACCTTCCTACGACATACACACCTGCATGACACATACACCGTCTACACATGCATACATCACACACACCACGTGCTCACCACACACTCACCGTGTATATGCCACAGACATATCCAACACACATCACCCATGCCCCACACGCCCACAGTTATCACCCTCGCACAGTATTACCACACTCAACACATATACAGCACACAGGTTCCAAACAAACCACGGCTCGTATGCCACGCCTACACCCTCCACACACACACCCCACACCCCAAACCTGCGCCACTTATACGGAAGACAGATGCTCCCTCCTCTACGCATCGACTACAAGGACACCACACACACTGCACATAGAGACACAACTGTGACGCATATGCCACACAGCCACGTCACTCCTACACCGAACACACAACAGGGTACCAACATACCTCGCACGACACGTGAATACCACACAGACACCTCACCCGGTCCCCACATACACACCAAACCACTAACACATCACACAGACATCTTCCACACACTACTTACTACACCTACTACGCGTACCACACATATACACACCGTACACACGTATAGCACACAAACACACTCCATATGTACACCACCAACATGCCAAACTTATACCGCACACAACGCACTTGCACTACACAGACACCGCATCTACAATACACACACCATGAGGATCCATACGTCTGTGAAATACGGACACCACACACACCACACACACCACACTTACACTGCCCAAGCTCCACCCGTATGCCACACCACAAAACCACACGTGCACCCCATACACAACACACATGCCATAGAAAGACCATACACGCACATACGTTCTATGCGGCGCATACCTAGCTGATATACTACAATCACAACCCATATAGGACACTTGAAGACAACACAGAAGGACACATACAGCACCTACAAAGCACCGACACACCATAGACACACCACATTCACCACACAAATAACATACCCAGACACAAACAAGATACATAACATACGTGCCATCCATACTTTAGAGATGTAAGATGTTAGCTAAAAGATGGCTTCTGCAATGTGCAGTTTGACAGAGGGCCCGACGGGTTTCTCTAATGCTTCTAACGTAGTGAAACCAGGTGTTAGTTGAACCCGTTTCCCCACAGTGTTGTTTCACAGAGTTGAGTATATGGATGGCACTTTGGCTGTAGGCGCCGCATGGTTTGCAACCACGTGTAACATAGTGAAGTAAAATGTCAGTTGAAGGACGGCTTCCCCAAAGTCTTTGCCAGAGTGCAGTGTAAGATACTTTCGGGGTAGGCTCCGCATAGGTTTTCAAACACTTCTAACAGTGAACCATGGTGCTACTTGAAGGATGGTTCCACCAGTGTTGTTTTACAGAGTTGAGCATACGGCACTCGTTGCGTGGAACGCACGTAGGTTTTCAAACCCTTCTCGCTAAGTGAAACGACAGGCTGGTTGAAACGTGGAGACCCACAGTGTTGTTTCACAGAGTTGACTATAGGCACTTTCTGCGCAGGCCTTGCATGCGTGGGTTTTCAAACACTTGTAAGTTTGTGAAACGGGAAGATACTTCAAAGACGGGTTCCCTAGGGCGTCTCATAGAGTGAGTCCCTTTCGGGTGTAGCTCCTCATGGTTTTCAAACTGACACATGTTAGTCGGAAGATGGTGTCCCCACTGTGTTCTGTCACAGAGTTGAGCATACGGCCCTCTCCTCCCAGACCCTGAATAGTTTTCAAACACTTTTAAGTTAGTGTAACCAGATGTTCGTTGAAATATTGTTTTAGCACACCATCGTTGTTCACCGTTGAGCGTAGGTATGGCACTTAACCAGTTGGCTTCTCATAAGTTTTCAAACACTTCTACCTCAAAGGGTCGACCGCATAGAGGTTGAAAGGTGGTTGTTTCCCCACAGTGTTGTTTCACGGAGTTGAGCGTCTGGTACTCTCCACATAGGCCCCGCATGTGTTTTAAACACCTGTAACCGAGTGAAACCGGATGTTGGGAGATTGTCTCTCGACCGTGACGGTGCCCAGGGCACCTCCAGGTCCCGCCTAGTTTTCAAGCAATGTCAACGTAGCGAACGCCGATGTTTCACTCTTTGTTCCAGAGGTGAGTCTAAGGCACTTTCCGTGTAGGCCCCGCACGTATTTACTAACGTTTCTCACATTGTGAAACGTAGCCGTTAGTTGAATGATGGTATCCCCACGGCACTTCCTAAAGTTAGGGACAAGGCACTGGTCGGGGCAGGCCTACAGTGTTTTTCAAACACTTGTGACTTAGTGAAACAAGATGCTAGTTGAAAGAGAGTTTCCCTCAAGTGCTGCCTGGTAGAGTTGAGTACATAGAACGAACCTTCCACCTAGGCTCCGCATCGGTCTCCAAACGCTTCAGACTTCATGAATAGGACGATGGGAGAAAGATTCCCCTCGAGTGTTTCATGGGATTGCGTTACAAGGCACACTCGGTGTAGGTGCTGCATTTGCTTTGACCCGTTTTTAACTTGGTGGAACAAGATGTTAGTGGAAAGATGTTTCCCTCACACTTTTCTGTTTCACAGAGGTGAGTGCATGGCACTTTCCCCGTAGGGCCCACATAGGCTTTCCAATCGCACTTGGCGAAACAAGAGGTTAGTTGCGAGCTGGATACCCCACAGTGTTTTTTCACGGAGTTGAGTGTACGGGCCCTCTCCGCCCCGGCCCTGCGTGGGTTTTCAAACCCTTCTCGCTTTGTGAAATCAGATAGACGTTACTTGAAAGTCGGTTTCCCCACGGTGTTGTTTCACGGAGGTGACTCTATGGCCCTTACCCTGTAGACCCCGCATAGGTTTTCAAAGAGTTCTCACTTACTGAAACCTGGTGTTAGGTGAAAGACTCTTTCCCCGTAGTTGTTTCACAGAGCTGCGTGTAGGCATTTGCGCCTAAGCCCCGCAGAGGTTGGCAAACGCTTCCAACATACTGAAACAGGATTTTAGTTGGAAGGTGGTTCCCCCACAGTGTTTCATGCACTTCAGCCTATGGCGCTTTCCGTTTCGTCCCCACAGGGGTTTTCAAAGACGTGAAAAACCTGTGCAGCGAAAGCCGATGTTAGTGGCTAAAAGGCATCGCCACACTGGTGTTTCACAGCGCTGAGTACCTGGCAGTGTCTTTGTGGCCCCGCAAGCGTTTGCAAACACTTCCCACTTAGTTAAACCAGATGTGAGTTGAAAAGTGGTTTATCTACGACGATCCTTGACAAAGTGAGTAAAGTGCACTTTCCTTGTTACTTCTATGTCTAGGATTCCAACATGTCTAACATTGTGGAACAAGTTGGTAGTTGAAAGATGTTTCCGCACAGTGATTTTACACCGCGTTGAGTATGTGACACTTTTCATAAATAAGCCATTTAGCAACTAACATCTTGCTTCGCTGAGAAGTGTTTGAAAACCTATGAGGAAAACGAGATACACTCCACGCTGAAATCTTACCGTGGAGAAACCATCCTTCAGCTACCATCAGGTCTCACTAGGTTAGAGGTATTCGACAACCTCTGTGGGGCCTACGAATAAGTAAAGTGTCATGTACTCGAGTCTGGCAAATAACACTGGGCGGAAACCATCTTTCACCCCGCATCCTGTTTCAGTACATTAGACCCCTCTTGGTTTGAAGACCCATGGGGGGGGCCTACACCGAATGTGCCATGCACTCAACCCTGGGAAACGACCGTGTGGTGAAACCCTCTATCCACTAACGTCGGGTTTCACCAAGTTAGAAGTGTTTGAAGACCCATGCGGGGCCAACACCAAAACTGCCGTAGGCACGACTGTATGAAACATCTTTCAGCTGACATCTGGTATCCCTACGATTAAGAACATCTTTGAAACCTATGCGGAGCCCATGCGGAAAGTGCCATACACTCAACTCTGCACAAGAGTCTGCTCAAACCCTCAGTCAACTAACCTCTTGTTGCACAAGGTTGGAACAGTTTGAAAACCTATGCGACACCTACAGGGAAAGTGCCTTATACTCAAATACGGGAAACAACAACATTTTGGGGAACCCTCTGTCAAGAAACATTCGGTCTCACTAATTTGGACGGGATGGAAAACGTACGCGAGCGACTGTGAGAGAAGCGCCATATCCTGCACTCTGTGAGACAACACTGTGGTGAAACCGTCTTTCAACTACCATTTGATGTCACTAATTTGTAAGTGTTAGAAAACCCACGCGGGCAACTATACGGAAAGCGCCATCACTCAGCTCTGTGAAACAACAGTGTGGTGAAACCATCCTTCAACTAACATCTTGTTTCACCGTTAGAAGTTTCTGTAAACGTTTTCGGGGAATTACGATGCAAGTGGCATATACTTGATTGTGTGGAAGAGTGTTATGGAGAAACGGTCTTTCAACGAATATCTTGTTTCACGAACAGAAGCACTTGAAACCCTATGCCGGGTCTAGGAGGAAAGTGCCGTCTACTCAACTCAACTCTGTGAGACAACACTGAGGTGAAAACCTCTTTCAACTACCATCTGATTTCAGAAATTTAGAAAAGCGTACACACTTATGAGGGACCTAGAGGAAGGTGCCATATACTCCACTCTGTGAAACCATATTGTGGGATAAAAACCTTTCCCTTAACAACTTGTTTTCACTGTTAGAACTGCTTTACAACATACACTAGGGACTATGGGGAAAGTGACATATACTCGACTCTAAAATCTGCTGTGGGGAAACCATCTTTCAACTAACTTAACGGCTTCACGTTGCTAGGGCGTGTTCCTAAACCCGTGCATAAAGCCTATGCATAAAGTGCCACATAGTCAACTCTGGCAAACAGCACATCTTTCAACTAATGTCGTGTTTCACGACACTAGAAGTGGCTAAACACTCACGCGGGGACTACGGCCAAAGTGCCCGGTACTCAACCCTGTGAAACGTTTGTGCGGTGCCAACATCTATCAGTTAACATCTGGTTTCGCTAACTTAGTGTGCTTGAACACCCACGCGGGGGGCGACATCAAAAGTGCCACATACACACCCTGTCTCATACGTTGCGGGGGAAACCGTCTTTCCAGTAACAGTCAAGTTACGCTAAGGTGGAAGTGTTTGAAAACCTAGGAGGGGCCTAAGCGGAAGGTGCTAAATACCCATCTCCCTGCGAAACAACACTGTGGGGCAACCGTCTTTCAACTAATACCTGGTTTCACAAAGTCTGAAGTGTTTAGAAACACTTGAGTGGCCTCCGCAAGGTGCCATAGACACAACTCTGTGAGGAGACCACTGTTCGATTACCATCTGGTTTCACTAAGGTTCAAGTGTTTGGAAAACTGTGCTGGGGATACATGAAAGGGCCATATACTCGATTCTGTGAAGCAGCAGCGTAAGGAAAACCGTCGTTCAACTACCATCTTGTTTCGCGAGGTTCCAAGTGTTGGAAAATCAATGCAGGGCTTATGGTGAAAGTGCCACATCCTCAACTCTGTCAAAACGCACTTTGTGGAAATAGTCTGCCAATTAACGTGTCGTGTCGCGTAGAAGTCTGTGAAGGTCTATGTGGGGAACGATGTGGAGAGTCACACGTACAGGACACTGTAGAGAATCCGGTGGAGAAACCCTCTTTCAACGAACATCTTGGTGCACTAAGTTCGAAGTGTTTGAAGACCTATGCAGGGACTACGCAGAGAGTGCCATATATGCTCAACCCTGTAAAACAACAGCGTGGTGATCCCATCCTCCAAATATCACCTGGGTTCCCTTGTCAGACGTGTTTGAAATGCCATAGGGCGGCTACGCCGAGTGTATCTTACGTTGCACTGTGTCAGACAACACTTGGAGGAAGCCGTCCTCCAACTCACATCTTATTTCCCTAAGTTTGATGTGTTTGAAAACCATGCGGGGCCCACAACGAAAGTGCCATATACTCATACACTCAATTCCGAGAACAGACACTATGGGGACACAGTCTTTCTCCGAGCATCTGGATTCGCGAGGCTACAAGGGTTGGAAAAGACGGGGGGAGGGGGCTTAGGTGCATAGCACCATACGCTCAACTCTGTGAAACAACGTGGGAGAAACCGACTTTATCTAAAAACTGGACCACTAAGTTAGAAGTGTTTGAAACCCCCGAGGGGCCTAGGAAGACCGTGCCGTACACTCACCTCTGTGAAACAACACTGTGGGAAAACGATCTTCAACTACCAGCTGGTTTCTCTAAGTGAGCAGTGTGTGGAAATCCTATGCTCTCATAGGATTGCCTAATCGCAAGGTGCCCTATACTCACCAGTGTGGTGAAAGGATCGTTCAGCTGCTACCCGGTTTCACTGTTACAAGTAAGTGTTTGAAAACACATGCGGGGCCCATGTGGCTAGCGCCATACGCGCCACTCAATCAAACAACGCTGTGGTGAAACGACCTTTCAGTTAACTTCTCACTGCGCGTAGTTACAAGGGTTTGGAAACCTAAGTGGAGGCCCCACGGAGAGTGCCATACGGTCAAGTCTGGGAAACGACACTATGGGGAAACCATCGTTCCACTACCATCTGGCTTCCCTAAGGTAGAAGTCTTTGAAAACCCATGGGAAGCCTAACGGTTAAGTGCCATGGACGCGACTGTGAGAGACAATGGTGTGGCAAAACCGTCTTTCAACTAACATCTGGCTTCCCTGCTTCAAGCCTGTTTGAACACTATCCAGGGTCTATGAGGAAAGTGCCATATTTTCAACTCCGAGACACAACAGAGTCGGGGAAACCCTCTTCCAACGAACCTGTTGTTTCAGTAAGTTAGAAGTGTTTGAAAACCACGCGGAGATGACACCGAAAGCGCCACAAACTCAACTCTGTGACACACTGTGGAGAAACCATCTTTCAACTGACATCTCATTTCACAAAGTTCCAAGCGTTTGAAAACCCATGTAGGGCCTGCGCCGAAAGTGCCACCTAGTCAACTCCGTGAAACAACACTGTGGAGACTCCACCTTTCAACTAACCTCTCGTTTCACTTAGAAGTGTTTGAGAACCGTATGCGGGTCTACGTAGAAAGTGCCATGGGCTCAACTCGGTAAAACAGCACGGTGGGGAGACCACCCTTCAAATAGCGTCTGGGCTCCCCTGTTAGAAGTGTTGGAAAACTTATGCAGAGCCTACACCGCAAGAATCATCCACTCCACTCTGTCAAACAACACCTGGGGAAGCCGTCCTCCAACTCACATTTCAATTCACTGGGCGACATGTAAATGCAAACCACGCGGGGCCTAGTCCGAAAGTGCCATATACTCAACTCTGTGAAACACCACTGTGGGGGAAAGGGTCTTTCTTCTAGCCTCTGGTTTCACTAGGTTACAAGTGTCTGAGAAGACCCACGGGACCTAGGCGCGTAGCCCATGCACTCAACTCTGTGACACAACACTGTGGTGAAGCCATGTTGCAGCTAACTGCTCTTCACTTAGAGGTGGTTGAAAACCTATGCCAGTTCTACAAAGAAAGTGTCATATGCTCAACTCTGCGCAACACGACTGTGGTGAAACCGTCTTTCGAATAACCTCTGGGTTCATTTTGTAGGAGTGTTTCGAAACTTGCGGGGGGTGGGGGGAGGGCTTAGGCGGAAAGTGCCATCTGCCCCACTGTCAATTTTTAGGGAAACCATCTTCCAACTGATATCTTGTTTCGCCATGTTAGACGTACGTGAAAAACGTTGCTAGGAACAATGAGGAAAGTGCCATGTTCTCGACTCTGTGAAAACATACTGTGGAGAAACCATCTTTCAACTAACACCTTGTTTGCCTAGGTTAGAAGAGTTTGCAAACGTATGCAGACGTGGACGGTGAGTGCCATATAGTCGGCTATGGGGAAAAACACGGTGGGGAAAACACCTTTCAACTGACATGTCAGTTCACTAAGGCAGACGTGTTTGAAAACCTATGGAGGCTTACGTAGAAAGTGACGTACACTCAACTCTGTGACACAACCTTGTGGGGAAAGATCTTCCAACTACCATGTGGTTTCACTAAGTTGGAAGTGTTTGAGAAGCATCCGGAGACTACAACGAACCTGCCGTGTGCTCAACTCTCTGGGACGCTGTGGCGGAAACCGTCTTTCCAATCACATCTCGTTTCACAAAGTTAGAAGTGTTTCACGACCTATGCAGGGCCTATGCGGAATATGCCACACACTCAACTCTGTGAGACAACACTGTGGGTCTCGACGTTTCACCTAACCGCTCGTTTCGCTTAGTGAGAAGGGTTCGAAAACCTACGTGGGTACTGCGCAGAGAGGGCCCTGTGCGCAACTCTGTCAAACGACACTGTGGTGAAAGCCTCCTTCCAACAGCATCTGGGTTCCCTCGTTAGAAGCGTTTGGAAAGCTACGCGGAGCCTAGCCCGAAAGTATCTCACACTGCGCTCTGGCAAATACCACTTGGTGAAAGCCGTCGTTCCACTGACATCTCACTTCGCTAAGGCAGACGTAGCTCCAAACGTTGCGGGGCCTACAACGACAGTGCCATATACTGAACCCTGTGAGACGACACTGTGGGGGGACACAATCTGTCTCTTAGCATCTGGGTTCACTAAGCCACAGTTGTTTCAAAAGGCTCGCAGGCGCCCAGCGCACGGGACCGTACGCTCTCAACTCTAGGAAACAACACTGTGGGGAAACCGCCCTTCAACTACCGGGTGGTTTCTCTAAGGTAGAAGGGTTTGAAAACCTACGAGCAGCCTAACGGTTGAGTGCCGTCTACTCAACTGTGAGAAACGATGGGGTGCTGAAACCGAGCACTCCACTAACACCTGGTTTCACTAACTTAAGAGTGTTTGGAAACTGTTGGGGGTCTACGCGGCAAGGGCCCTACCCTCAACTCTGTGAGACACTGGGGGGAACAAAACCACTTTTCAAATAACAGTTCGTTTCCCAAAGTGACAAGGGCTTCAAGACCCCTGCAGGGCCTGCGACCAAAGTGCCGTAGAGTCAACTCTGTGAAACAACACCGTGGAGACGCCACCTTCCAACACACCTCTCGTTTCCCTTACTGAGAAGAGTTTCAGAAACGAGGGGCTTCCGACGCAGAAAGGGCCACGTGCTCAACTCTGTAAAACAACACTGTGGTGAAACCATCCTTCAAATAGCATCTGGGTTCCCTTGTTAGACGTGTCTGAAAAGCTCTGCGGAGCTCACACCAAAAGTATGAGACACCCCACTCTGTCAAACACCTGGGGTGTGTGTGGGGGGAGGGGGGAGGGCGGAGAAGCCGTCCTTCAACCAACAGCTTACTTCACTATGTTACCTGTGGCTGCAAACCGTTCGTGCGGGGCCTACGGCGCAAGTGCCATATACTCAACTCTGTGAAACAACACTGTGGGGAGACCGTTTCAACTAACACGTGGTTTCACTAAGTTAGAAGTGTTTGAGAACCCCGTCGGGGCCTAAGCACAAAGTGCTATATGTAGATAGATAGATAGATAGATACACACACACACACACACACACACACACAGAGCACTGTCACACTGCACATTGCAGGAGCCATCTTCTGGCTAACAGCTTGCATCCACTAACGTAGAAGTGTTTGAAACCCTCTGTGGGGAGCCAGGGGGAAAGTGACATATACTCGACAGTGGGAGAGAATACTGTGGACTGACATCACGTTTCACTGGGCAGAGGTGTCTGAAAACCCATTCGGGGCCTATGACGAAGGGGCCATATACGCGACTCTGTCAAGAGGCACTTTGGGGAAACCACCTTTCAAATAACATCCCGTATCGCTAGGTTAGATTTGCCGGAAATCCTCTGCGGGCAAAGAAGGGGCAAGTGACATTTACTCGGCATTGTGAGAAAGTCCTGTGGAGAAGCCATCTTGCAACTAACATCTTGGCTCACTGAGGGAGAACTGTTTGGAAACCTATGCGGAGCCCACATGTAAGGTCAGTGCCGCAAACTCGGCTCTGTGAAGGAACATCTTGTATCGCTAAGTTAGACCAGCGTTTGAACAAACGCCTATCGTGGGGCCACCTCAGTGGAAGGTGCCATATACTCGACTCGGGCAAACTGCACTTTGCAGAAACGCTTTCCACTCACCTCTGGCTCCACTAACTTGGAAGTGTTTGCAATCCCATGTGGGGCCTAGACCCTCAGCGCTGTGAAACAACACTGTTGGGGAAACCGTCTTTCAACTACATTGGGTTTCCCCAGGTAAGAAGCGTGTAGAGCCTGTGGGGGCTTTGTGCGGCGCGTGCCACTCAACTCTGTCAAAGGTTTGCCCTTCGGGGAAACCGCCCTTCAACTGACATCTTGTATCACTAAGTCAGAAGCGTTTGAAAAGCTATGCGGGGCACGATGTGGAAAGTGACATGTACTCGATACTCTGAAAGAATCCTGCAGAGAAACCATGTCTCAGCTGACATCCTGTTTGACTAAGTTGCAAGAGTTTGAAAGCGTATGCAGACGTACGCGGCAAGTGCTCTGTCCTCGACTGTGTGAAACAAAACCGTGGGGGGCGGGGGGCGGGGGCGAGGAAACACCTTTCCGCTAACATCTCCTTTCCCTAAGTGAGGAGAGGCGGAACAGTGATGGGAGGCCTGTAATGAAAGTGCCATACACTCACCTTTGTGCAGCTGCACATTTGGGGAAACCATGTTTCCGGGAACATCCTGTATCACCAGGTTGGCACCGTTTGAAATCCTATGCGGAGAACGACGTGGAAAGTCACCCTCCACCCTGTGGAGAAACCATCTTTCAGCTAGCATCTCCTTTCACTCAGGTCCAAGTGTTTGCGAACCTACGGTGGCTTGCGTAGAAAGTGCCCTTACACTCCATCATGTGAAACACGGTGTGGCGAAACGGTCTTTCTCCTAATATCTTGCTGCACTAAAAGAGAGCTGTCTGACAACTGTGCGGGGCCTGCAAGGTAAGTGCCGTATAGTCACCCGTGTGAAGGCACACTCTGAGGACACCATCTTTTAGCTAACACCTAGTTTCACTCAGTTCCAAGGGCTTGAAAACCTGCGCGGGGACTACGCGTCAAGTTCCATGTCCTCAACTCTGTCAGACTTCACTCTGGGGAAACCAACAGTCAACTAACAGCTTGTATCAATCACTAGGTTTGTGACCATCTTTCCACTACCGTCTTATTTCACCACGTTAGAAGTGTTTGAAAAACTGCTGGGAACGAAGATTCGTCTTCAACGGAATTCTCGAGTTTCTCAGCATTCTCGATTCAGAGAAAACATACTGTGGAGAAACCATCTTTCACCTCACATCTGGTTTCTCTAAGTTAGAAGTGTTTGAAACACTTACGTGGGCCCATGCGGAAAGGGCCGTATACCCAATCCTGCGAAACAACACTGTAGCGAAACCAGCTTTCACCTAATATGTGGTTTCGCTCAGTGAGACCTGTTTGAAAACCTACGCGGGGCCTACAGGGTGAGTGCCATATACTCAACCCTGTGACACAACACTGTGGGGAAAATACCTTGTAACTAGCCTGTCGTTTCACTACGTGAGAAGAGTTTGACGACCTATGCAGGGAATGATGTGGAAAGTCACATATACCAGCCATCGCAAAAGACTCCTGTGGAGAAAGCATCTTTCAACTAACGGGTTTCACCAAGTTGGAAGTTTTGGGAACCTATGCAGGGCCTCCCAGCTCACTGCCGTAGACTCATCTCTGGGAACCAACACGGTGGGAAAGCATCCTTTGAATGGACATCTAGTTTCACTAAGTTAGAAGGGTTTGAAAAATTATCCAGGGACTGTGCAGAAAGAAACTGCCACATATTCAACTCTGTCAAAACGGCACTTTGGGGAAACCGTCTTGCCACTAACATCTTGTTTCTCCCTGTTAGAAGCGTTTGAAAACCTGCTGGGGACGACGACGAACGTGCCATACACTCAAGTCTGTGAAATCACACTGTGGGGGAAAACCCATCGTGTTGCTAACATCTTGCTTCACTGAGTTAGAAGTCTTTGAAAACCTAGGCGGGGACTATGCGGAAAGTGCCATATACTCAACTCCGTCAAAACTGCACTTTCAACTAACGTGCAACCCACACAAGACACGAATTACATGGAAACCCACACATATATCACACCTACCACAGTACCCAAACACACCACACACAAACCCAAAACATTTAAGGGAAACACACCACACACGGCCACCCGTGCGATACCCTCAAGACACTTATAACACACATACACGCACACCCTGCACATTCCACACACCTGGCACACCGCATTGGCCACCTTCCTACGACATACACACCTGCATGACACATACACCGTCTACACATGCATACATCACACACACCACGTGCTCACCACACACTCACCGTGTATATGCCACAGACATATCCAACACACATCACCCATGCCCCACACGCCCACAGTTATCACCCTCGCACAGTATTACCACACTCAACACATATACAGCACACAGGTTCC
>NW_028240216.1:0-24126 GCF_028749965.1 Puma concolor
TCTCCCGCACTCTATCAGGCATGGTCAATTCAGCCTTCCAGGGAGATCTGTGCACTGGTATCAGTTCTGTCCCTGAAACCTCCTGGGACATAACCCTGACCCTAGCCAAGGATCTTTCCTTATGGGGGCCAAATTTGCAGGTCTGAAAGGAATGGATATGGGGCCCATAACAGATGCAGATTATTCAGCATGGATGTTGTGAAATCACCATGTCACATCCAAAGGAAGGATGGAGCTGCACAAGGGGGATCCTGAAGCCCGACCTGAGCTTGGCCCACATCATAGGCTGGCCCTTGAACCCGAAGACTAAGCCTGACCCACAGCCTCCCTTGAGCACTCAACTCAGCCCTCCAGGAAATTCAAGGCACTGTTGGTGGTTGTGCCCCTAGCACTTCCTGTGAGCCAACCCTAACCCCAGCCATGTCTCTGCTTCTGAGAGGGATCACGTCCTAGGTCTGAAAAAAGAACAGACTTGGGACTCATGATGGGTGCTGAAATATTGAGTGAGGTATGCTGAATTTGACCTTGGGATTTCCAGGCCCTGAATGGAGCTTCAAAGGGGATCCAGTGCCTAAATCTAAGCCTGGAACACACAATTGGCTGTTCACTGCACCCAAAGCCTATTATTGTTACGCACCCTAACAGGTGCACTTACTCACCCCTCCTGGGAAATCCCTGTATTGGTGTAGGTTCTGTCCCTGAAGTTTCCTGGACCTAACCCTGACCCTAGCCAAGGCTCTTTCCCTATGGGGGACCAATCTGTAGGTCTGAGAATAGAAAATAGATCTGGTGCCCATAACCAGTGCAAGATTATTCAGCACGGAACTTGTAAACTCATCAGACCATTTGCAAAACAGGGATGGAGATTCCCAAGGGGGATCCTGAGGCCAAAGCTAAGCCTGACACATACCTTGGGCTGGTCCTTGAACACAAAGGCAAAACCTGACTCACACCCTGACATGCGCCCTCACCACAGTCCCCAGGGAGAACTCTGTGCTGTTGGGGTTTCAGCCCCTGGAGCCTCCAGGGACCTTATGATAATCCCAGCCAAGGCTCTGGCCATAAGGGAGCCCAACATGGACATGTGCAAAAAGAACAGATTTAGGTTCAATGACCAATGGGGAATATCTCAGGGTGAAAGTCAGAATTTCACCATGACATTTTCAAAGGAGGGGTGGATCTGCACGAGATGATGCCGAGACCTTACATAACTTTGGCCCACAAATCTTCTGGCTCCTGTATTTAAACCCAAAAGTTGACATGTACCCAACCATGCACCCTCAACTCAGCCTTCAAGGCAGATGACCACATTGTTGTTGTTTGTGTCTCTGGCACTTCCAGGGAGCCATCCTTAACGTTAGCCATGGCTCTGCTTCTAAGAGGGCCCACCTTTTACCAAAAGAACAGATTTGGACCACATGATGGGTGTTGAAATACTCAGCGAGTAACACTGGAGTTGACCATGGGTTTTCTAAAGCCTGAAAGTGGGGCAAAGTGCTAAGCATGGAACACATAATGGGGCCATCCACTGAACCCAAATCCTGTGCCTGTCCAGCACACTAATAGTCGCACTCAAATATGCCTTCTGGGAGATCACTGGACTAGTATGGTTCTGTACTTGAAAACTTCCAGGACCTAACCATAACACTAGCCAATGCTCTTTCATGATTGGGGTACAATTCCTTGGTCTAAGAGCAGAACAGTTTTGGGGTCCACAAACAGTGCAAGAATATTCAACATGGGATTTGGAAAATCGCTATGCAATTTCCAAAGCAGGGAAAGAACTGCTCACAGGGCATCATGAAGGCAAATCTAAGCTTTGCCATGGATAAGACCTGCCCTGGAACCCAAAGATTAAGCCTGACCCGTACCCTACCACGTGCCTTCAACTCAGTGTTCTGGGGAGACCACTACACTACTGAGCTTTTAGGCCCTGGTGCCTCCTGGGACCTAACCTGAACATTTGGCAGTGCTCTGGTCCTACGGGGGCCCACATGGAGGTTTGGGAAAAGAATAGATGTTGTCCCAGTGGCCAATGGGGAATATCTCAGTGTGGAAGCCAGAATATTGCCATGACATTTCAATGGCTGGAATAGAGCTGCTGGAGGGGATCCCAAGACTTTGTCTAACCCTGGTCCACACAATCCTGTGGCTCTGGAATTCAAACCTTAAGCCTGACTGGTATCAGACCTCAACCCAGCCCACCTTGGAGACCACTGTGCTGCTGGTAGTTCAACTCCCAGTGCCTCCTGGGTCCTTTTCCTAATCCTAGCCTGGACTAGGTGGACCTGCCATCGAGGTCTGAGAAAAGAATAGATTTGTCCAGGTGGACAACAGGGAATATCTCAGCCTGGAAGCCAGCATTTCACCACAACATTTCCATGACCAGGATGGAACTGCAGGAGGAGATGGTCCTTGCCTAAGGTCCTTGCCTAACCTTGGCACACACTATCTTGTGGATCCTGAATCCAAACTCTAAGCAGCTTACAAACCATGTTACATTTTCCAGTAGCTTGATGTGCTATTTAGAAAGATAAAATAAGGATAAGGAAGAAAATAAAAATCCTGGCATTCGAAGGCAATCACAGCCTAGGTTATTTTTCTACATATGAACATTATTTTCAGAGTGGAATCTCAATGTGAATTAGGTTATTTGGTTGAGTAAACTGTTTTTGTTTTTGTTTGTTTTTGTTATTGTATTGTTTTCATTTTAACAGGGTAAATTCAAGTCCATATCTTTAAATATCCATTTATATTGGTTGTCAACCTTTTTTACTCTAATCATCATAAAGAATAATCTTCACCTGATGACAGTGCCCTAAATAGTACACAGAAATGAGAACAACAAGTAACCATAGAAGGAATACTCTCTAACATTTTCCTTAAATAAACCATACCTAAGTGGCTGCACGAGTTTGCATTCCAACCTGCAGCACAAGAGTGTTCCCCTTTCTCCATATCCTCACCAACAACTGATGTCTTTTCTGTTGTTAATTTTAGCCATTCTAACAGGTGTGAGGTGGAATCTCATCATGGTTTTGCTTTGCATTTCCTAATGATGAGTGATGTTGAGCATCTTTCCATGTGTCTGTTTGCCATCTGGAAGTCTTCTTTGGAAAAGTGTCTATTCATATCTTCTGCCCATTTCATAACTGGGCTGTTTGAATTTTGGGTGTTGAGTTTGATAAGTCGTGTCTAGATTTTGGATCCTAACCCTTTATCAGATATGTCGCTTGCAAATATTCTCTCCCATTCTGCAGGCTGCTTTGAGTTTTGTTGATTGTTTCCTTCACTGTGCAAATGCTTTTTATCTTGATGAGAATATTACTCAGCCATCAAAAAGCATGGAGTCTTGCCATTTGCAACACGTGGATGAAACTAGAATGTATTATGCTAAGCAAAATGAGTCATCTGAGAAAGAAAAACATCATATGATTTCACTCATACATGGAATTTAACATATGGGAAGGTGGGGAGGAGAAGAAAGGGAGACACTTAATGATAGAGAACAAACTGCAGATTGATGGACAGAGGTGGGTGAGAGATGAGCTAGATGAGTGATGGTTATCAAGGAGGGCACTTGTGATGAGCACTGGGTGTTATATATAAGTAATGAATCACTGAATTCTACTTCTGAAAACATGTTAACTAACTTTTTTTTATTTAAGAAAAATTTTTAAATGTGTATTTATTTTTGAGAGAGAGAGAGAGAGAGAGAGAGAGACAGAATATGAGTGGGAGAGGGGCACAGAGAGAGAGAGAAAGAGAGAGAGAGAGAGAGATACACAGAATCAGAAGCAGGATCCAGGCTCTGAGCTGTCAGCACAGAGCCCAATTTGGGGCTCGAACCCACAAACTGTGAGATCATGACCTGAGCTGAAGTCGGATGCTTATCCAACTGAGCCATTTAGGCACCTCCTAACTAACATTTAAATTAAAAAAAGAAAAAAGAAAGTCTTAACAGATCACTTACTAGGTCATGGTCCATTAAAGTGTTTTGACAATGGTGTGAGACATTCTGTCTGACACCATCATTTTAAATGGTTGTATCATGGTCCTGCTTCCAGGGGAAATGGATCCTCTCTGTCTGAGAAAGAGATGTCCCATTGAAGGCTCTTAGAGTCAAGCACAGATCACAAATGCCTACATGAATTCTTTGTGCAAATTTCTAATCACTGTCTTTGGTTTCTAAAAGCAGAACCTCTCACCATAATCAAAGCTGATGGCAACTGAAATCATGGCAACAATCACCCTCCGGTAAGAGAGTTGAGGTCCCTCTCACTACTGAAACATAAGTGCCCTTAGCTCTAATGCCCCAAAAGGGGTCTAGTTTCAGGAGTTTGGTGAAATGTTTTTGCTGGTTTGGTGGACAAATCCATTGTCCTATGTTCACTTTTCTAATAATGAGTGAGGCTGGACGTTCATCACTTACAGCCATTTTGGAAATGGCCACTGTTCTCGCTTCTGGGGTATGCCTGCTCAACATACTCTCCTGGACTTTCCCAGGGGATGCAGACAGTGATGCATGTCCAGTCAAGAAACTTCACTCCTTGTAAAACCACTACACTGTTAGTGACTGCCTTCTAACCAGTGAAACCCAGTTGGAGTGATGGGAGATCAGTTTCAAGACTTCATGACAAAAATTCTGTCACTTTCTTCTTACTTTGTCCTGTGTTTGTTCCATCTCTCTCTCCTGTCTCTCTACTCCGCTGTCTCCCTCCTGCCCTTTCTCTCTCCTCCCTTCTTTCTGTATCTCTACTCTGTCTCTCTCTGTGTGTGTCTAACTCTCTGCTTTCTGTCCTCATTTGCTCCCTCTGTCTCTCCATGAACCCTGGAAATGGGGAGATCAAATACTTAACTTAGGGGCTACCCTATGAGACCCCTATATAGGAGAGAAAGATATACGTTCCCTGGTCAAAAGATTGAAATAGGCTCTCAGTTCAAACTGAATTCTGATATTCTGATATTCTGATATTGCCCATATCAGTGAGCTTGGGAGTAAAATATCACCCTGTTCAGTCTCCGTTGAGACCACAGCCCTGGCTTCATAGAGACTTTGAGGCAGTATCACACAGCTATGCTGTGCCTGGATTTTCTCCCAGAAAAATGTGAGCTATTAAATATTCGTAGTTTTAAGATTCAAGGTATTCGAATAATGCTGTCAGCGAGGAATGGATAACTAACAGTCTAATAGGTCCCAGCATCTGGTCTATGATCTGCCTTCTCCCTGCCTCTCCCCTTCCAGGATCCTACAGGCACATTTTCCACCTTTTTAATGTTTCTAACAGAAAAACACAATTTTGTCTCCTATTCTCTGCACCAGCAATATCTTCTCCCTGACACACTGCAGACATGTGCAGTGTGGATTCCTTTTGTCATTCTGGCTCCAGTAAATGTCACCTCAGTGCAGCCTTTCATATACTCCAGTGACTCCCCAACCTGTCCTCACATCACACTCATTCTTTTCACAATTATATTTGTGGCTTCTTTTTTTCCACATGTCTTTCATAACTTTGTTCATCTCCCCCTCCAAAATGTGAATACCTGGCAGGCAGGGACCACTTTGTCATTGTAAGCCTTGCACTTAGGCCCACCAGATCCCCAAGCACAAGGTGAGTGCTTGGGACAGTTACTGAACGAAGAAATAGAAAGACCATGGAACACTCCATCTAGATTTTGACCAGCTTAATCTGTGGAGATAGCTGCTAGTAATGGGAGATTCCTGTTGTATCCAGAATGACCTCTGAATGACCTTTCCCTGGTCCAGTTTCTCCAGCAAAACTCAGTGGACACCACTGACACTGGAGGCTGCCTGTTCCCTGATGTCCAGCACTAGCACTGGAGCCACAGGCATGAAGATCCCCAAACAAAATCAGCACTTTTATGTGACTGAGAGGAAGGTAGTGGCCCTTTAAGGTCCCAGGATAAAGCTCAGGACCTACAGACTCCAGGACTGTGCAAGGGAACTCAGGCTTCAGCCATTCCCCTTACTCTGTCCATCCCCAGTATATAGTCTTTGCTCATGGGCATCCTCAGGTTGCCAGGACAATGACTCCTTTGATTCCAAATGAAGACTCTGGGTGTCCAACAAGGACTGATATTGTGCTTGGACTCTAGACTCAGTGTACAGTGCTCTGACATGTCCTTCCCTATCCCAAGTCCTCACCAACCCAATTCCCGAAGCCTCTAGGCTCTCAAAGACTTCCAACAAATGTAGAGCATTTCTACAGTATCTCAGAACACAGTGAGTCACTGATAGAGAGCCAAGGCCAATTGAGCATTTATGATTGTATGCAACTCTGGAGAAACCCACTGGTAACATAACTCTCTATGGAAAAACATTGAAGCCTCTTCTTCTGTAGCTGTTGTCTAAGCAAAGGGGAATTATTCATAATTCCAGGTTCCCACAGAATTGGACTGCTGTACCCTAGTCCTTTCCTCAGAGAGACCTGAGCTCCCACCTAGAACAGGGACTGGCAAATGTTTTCTCTAAGGGGCCAGACTATAAATATTTTAGGCTTTGTGGGCCGTACGGTCTCTGTCACAACTACTCAACTCTGCCTTTGTAGCATGATAGCATTAATACACAATACATAAATAAATGAGCATGCTGTGTTACCCATAAAACTACACAAAGAGGGACTGGGCCACAGGACCTAGCATGTAGGCTGCACTTTGCATTGACTTAGGTAAAGGAACTCAGCCATGCAGCTTAAATTCTGAGCCTCATGTGTTAAAAAAAAAAGATGAAGGAAAAGTGCTTACTGCATATGGCTTTTTATAGGAATTATAAAAAGTAAATGGAATAAGGTATGTAAGCCTCTTAGCATCAGGCCCGGATATTGCTTGTTTAATAAATAGTAATATACTTTTTTGAAGTCAGTAAAAGAGACTCTCCAATGTTAGTAGCCCATTCTCATTTCACAACTTAAAAAAAAAAAAAAAAAAAGGTAGGTTTAGAAAAGCCAAATGGAATTAACAAGAGGGAATTTAAGGTGCCCACACCTGTAACATCCAGGGGTATTGCTGGCCTCAGGCATAGCTGGACATAAGGGTTTTGCATGTGCTATTCCTTCCACCTGAAATGTTCTCCACATCCTTGTCTGCCTACACCTGCCAAAAGTCTTTCTCAACGTTCAGATTTCAATGCATTCTTTAGGGAAGGTTTTCCTAAATTCTTGACTAGAAAAACTCTCCCTAGAACAAGATTTTAAAATCCTCCTTTTGGGGCGCCTGGGTGACGCAGTCGGTTAAGCGTCCGACTTCAGCCAGGTCACGATCTCGCGGTCCGTGAGTTCGAGCCCCGCGTCGGGCTCTGGGCTGATGGCTTAGAGCCTGGAGCCTGTTTCCGATTCTGTGTCTCCCTCTCTCTCTGCCCCTCCCCCGTTCATGCTCTGTCTCTCTCTGTCCCAAAAATAAATAAAAACGTTGAAAAGAAAGAAGAAAAAAATAAAATCCTCCTTTAGCATTCTTCATAGCTGTGCTTTAACATTATGAGTAACACTTTTCTTCCTTACTAGTCCACAAGCTCCAAGAAACTTTGATATGCACAGGAATCACCATGCAATCTAAAATGCAGATTCTGGTTCAGTAGGTCTAAGGTGGGCCTCAGAATGTGCATTTCTAACAAGTTTTTAGGCCATGCCAAAGCCAAGGCTACTGGTCAGCACACATTTTGAGTATCAAAGGCTTCATTATCCTAGACCTCTTAATTACCTTCTTTCCCATTAAATCCTATTAATTACTTTTGCAGAGAGGAGTGTCTATTTTTTTCCCCTTCAACCCATCAACCTAGGTTCCCAAAGCTTCTCCTTTTATTACAGTCAATCCCCCTCCATCTCCAACACCACCACTACTTATGGACTGGCTTAGCAAGGAATTTCCCAAACAGAAGCCCTCTCTTGAGGAACCGTAGAGCCATTGACTGAAATGTTTCCTCCCCACCCTCTTTTTTTTCCCCCCCCCGCTTGATTCCTTCAGGCAGTAAACCCTAAGCAGAGAATCTATTGTTGGGATTTAAGGTGCCAGCAAGGTGCATTCCTTTTTCTCCTTCCCAATTCTGGGGACCAATTCAGCTATAAACATAGGAGAGAGACTAAGTTTTTTAAAAAAGTACCAGTTTTATTATGACAAAGATTGGGAAATGTAGCTGGGATCCAAAGCCAAATAGGTTTGCTACTCTGCTCTTAGAGTAACTTTCTTTCAAAGCTTCAAGCCACCCCACTACAGAGGAAGAGCCTACCCCTGTCACCTACCACATGGACAAATGGAGAATTCAGGTGCACCTAGAGGGAGGTTGGGCTTTGCTGCTTAGTTTCTTTTTCAGCTTTATCACTAAAGGCAGGTTGCTCCTACCACATAAGTGGGTGAGGAGCAGAGAGGGATCAAGGGCACTACTATGTTACTTTCCTTCCAGAAGACCCTCTAACACAAAGCATTAGTACAGTGGGATAAAGGGCTTTTTTCTTCTAGTTGGACTAAAAGCCTAATTTGTTCTGAAATCTCAGACCTCAAATCCCTCTTTTCTCACTAAGCCTTCCATGAAAGTCAAGGGAAAAAACAAAGGTCACCATATTTTGGGTAAACAAATGGCAGGGGATACTTGTGGCTTAACTTCAGTGAAGCTCTGGAAGACAGTGATAGATTGGGGGTGGGGGTGGGGGTGGGGGTGGGGTTTCAGAGGAAGGAGTATTTGGGAAATGCTGCAGTAGGCTGGGGCCAGAATGGCTCCAGTAGCCCCAAAGGATGATGAGGGCAGTTGTAAATAGCAGAGGAAGAAGGACTCCTGCTCCATCTCTCCAAATTCTATTTTCTCCCATCTTTTCCTTCTCCTTCTGCAATTCTTACCAATTAGTAAAACTAATGGATGTTTTCATTTTAATCTCTTGACCACACACAAAACAAGCTTAAGATGAGTAGTCATCAATTAGTAATCACATAACCCATGACAAAGACTTTGACCAAACTTTTAGTCAGGCTCCTCTGAACCCTCTTCTCAAATGAGGCCTCAAACTTTGGATTTCCACGTCTGTCTTTGCATCACCCAATTTAGCAAAACTCTTAAGTCAGTTCCATAAGAATCCCTACCCTCAATATCTGATCAAATCCCTTGTCCCCCACCCCTGGTATTTGAGTACACTGGCCTGCCTTCAGCAAGAACCTTATCAAGTTGGTTTAGACAGAATTCCCTCCCCATGTTTCCTCTTAGTAATTTTCCATCCACTGAAAATACAATTTGGAATTGAGCCTGGTTCTATACTGAGATCTGTTTTCATCTATCACAAGTCTTAATTAAATAAAACCAGTTTATACCACTTTACTATCCAGCTCTGGTTTTGACACTCACCCCCACCTCTAATACCAAATATGGCCAATATTTTTGAAATAGCAGAGTTATCAGGCCCAAATGGGAGACGCCATTGCACTACATTCTAATCACATATTTGCCTCATGCTAGATGCTGTACAACACACAAAAATAGATACAATATTTCCTGGCCACAAAGGATATTTGATGTGAATAATAAAACAAGAGAACTAACTGACCAATATTTATTAAACTGTTTTACATGGCAAATAAAAGAACAACCTTAAGGAGTTTTGGTTTCTACCTTGAGGTGTATGGTGACAGAATCATGGAAATCGAGGTAGAAAATAGAGTGCTGACACCAATGACCTCCCAGCTCCTAAACCTCACAATGGGAAGGTAGTAGGCAAAAAGCAAGAGGGAGACATTCACAAAGGCAAGAAATCTAACACAAGCTTCAAAGAAAATGCAACAGGACAACCAATGAAATGAAAGGGAAGATGCCTGGGAATCAGCTCTGCCTCAAGTCAGCTGTGTCTCAACAGAAGCAGTGAGTCTAGATAAGCCAAGGGCTGCAAGTATGAACACATTTGTTGGCTCTTAACGGGATGCCTCCTCCTTGGTCTCAAGTCTCATTTCCTCCTGGAAGTTTTCATTTCTAAACTAGAAAACTGACCATGCCACTCCCCTGTTAAATAAGAGCCTTCAGTGCCTGAGAAATAAGACCCTAGCTCCTTGATCTGGCTTATAGGGACCCCACAGATTTAATCTCTGGGACTCCCTCCTCCAGACACAATGCTCTAGCAACACTGTTCCCAGGGTACTCACCAGCTTGTTTCTCACTTCCTTCTCTTTGCTCATGTCAGCACTCTGCCAAGAAAAGCCCTCCTCTCACCTGTACGCAACTAACCTAGTTATGAAGATTTGGTTTGTAGGTTTTCCCCAAACCTTCCTCCAGATGACCAGAGGCATATCTCTTTTACTGGACCTATTACATTACAGTGACCAGTTTGTATGACTGGTTTGCTTTCGACAAGGTTAGCGAGGAAAGCGGCTATGTCTTACTCATTTTTAGAATCCTTAGCACCTAGCATACTCGCCCAGTGACAGTTTGTTGGGTGAAACATAACTCCTTAAAGCAGGGAAGAGGCTATTTTGCAGTGGTTCAGTGCATGAGTAAGATTTAAAGGCTGGTTCTCGTATTTACTATCTGGGTGACTTCAAATAAAATTTTCCAATACACTAATGAAAACAAACCTGGTAATACCCATCTGATAGGGCTGTTGGGAAGAGTAAATTAAATCAGGCATACGAAGCACTTGGCTCAGCTCTACCAAGGTTAGTTCTCTCATCCCTATTACATGTGTCCCAACTCCCAAATATCACTCCCAACACAGCTCGGGACAGTAAGCAAATCCTGTTTGCCCAAGATATGTTTAATTGTAAGAATAGAGATAGAGGTCAACTCTTCATAAAAAGCAAACTATGGCCCCATCTTAGATGTGCCGCATGTTTCCTTCTCTTACTTCTTTGAGTAGCAGTATTTCTGGATTTCTTCTGCAAGCCACAGGCAGTGCAGGATGCGTTTCTTTTCAGCAGCCAGTTCCTTTTCAGAGAACTGGCCCAAGAGTTTCTGGACAAATATGTTTTGATCTTTCAGGAAAATATTCTTATTGACTCCTACATTTGGCATATTCTCCAGGGACCCAGATTTAAAATGGAAGCTTAAATGTCTGTTTCGTTTTAGACCAGGTCCTTTCTCTTCAATCCATGTGAGCGGACTGCAAAGACAAAAGAATCATAAATGTTAGAGATTACAAGAGAGTGCAGGTGGATGTTTGCTAGCCCGTGATAACCTGGTAACAGGTCTGCATATTCCCTGAAGCTGCTGCTCAATGTAGTGGCTCAGGTGGCATCTTGACCTCTACCAGCCTCCCAAAGGCCTTGGGTGATTGTTTCCAACTTCAGGGCCAAACAGTCCTTCATTTAATTTTGCCATCAGGCAAGGGAATTCACTCAATGATTTTGTGTGAACATCAGTTTCTTCTTTCTTGTGACTGTCTTATCTGTAACTTTTTAAAAATGTTTTTATTTTAATTCCAGTTACTTAACAGTGTACGATATATTAGTTTCAGGCATACAATATAGTGATTAAACACTTCCATACATTATCCGGTGTGTGCATACTGACGGTTGGCACTTTACTGTCAACTGAATAGGGCTGAGGATGGGACCTTGTCCACACATGTTCCGGGCTTGGACAACACTTAGCTCCAGACATCCCAACCCAAAACACAAGTTTTAAATTCACAGACCACTCCTCCACTCTTTCTCTCTGCGAGAACTTTCATTGCAAATATTTGCATTTGTCAACTTGGGCATAGACTACCAACAAAAAGCTTCTTAGGTCTCCCCTTCCACAGGGAGGTGTTTAACCACATCCATATCCCGAGTTTCAGCCTGCATCTGCAAACCCGGTGGAGGTGGTGATTTCTAACTGCTCTCCCCAGGCTCTTAAGGATGAGCAGGCAGGGACCACACTCCTACCAGCTGTCTTTGACAGGAGAGCTGAAACGTGTAACTCTTCTATACATTGACTATCCACATGACATTTGGATTAAAAAAGTATTGTTTATTTTTACAAAGTGTGAAAACTGTTGGTAAGATGGAAAGAACACGGGCTTGAGAATTAAGCTGCACTAGGGTTATTTGGATGACCTTGGGCTCTAAGACAATGACACCTACATCATTGGCAGGTGAAGACTGCAACAAGGGAAAGACGAGACCTGATGTGGTTTCTAAGACCTTCCTTTCTTGTGCCCTTCCCATGAAGTTTTGGGGAGAAGGTGTCACAATCTGGGGACAGGAGACAGGCTGCCTAAGTGTGATTCTCACATAACACTTAGTTCTGTGCCTTTAGCAAGTTTCTTTCAACGTTTATTTATTTTTTTGGGACAGAGAGAGACAGAGCATGAACGGGGGAGGGGCCGAGAGAGAGAGAGACACAGAATCGGAAACAGGCTCCAGGCTCTGAGCCATCAGCCCAGAGCCTGACGTGGGGCTCGAACTCACGGACTGCGAGATCGTGACCTGGCTGAAGTCGGACGCTTAACCGACTGCGCCACCCAGGCGCCCCTAGCAAGTTTCTTAACAGTGCTGAACCTCAGTTTCCCAGGTGATCATAATAATTCCCACTTAGAGAGTTCGCATAAAGATTCTATGAGAAAATTCTTGTTAAAGGGCTAGGCCTGTGCCTGGCACACAGTAAGCACTCAGTAAACAGTCTCTAACACCAGCACTTCCACAACAGGAATTCAAGTAATGATCCCTGTCTGGCTAGTCCTTTTATTGTGACCTCTCAAAATCATGCTTCCCACCACCTCCCCCCACCCCCCCCACCCCACCCCCCGCCAGCCTCTTCCCCATTCCCAGTTATGGTTCTGCTCTATTCTACTCTTTGTTTGAAGGTAGCTATAACTTAAAAAATTGTGTCTGGAAACAACTGGCACAGGCTCCTAATGTGCAGTTAACAACCCTAGAAAGACATCTACTTATAGTTGAAAGCTGAAACTCAGGCCTGCAGACTGAGTCAAGTTTTGGGGGAGAGAGAGAAAGAAGCCCACAGATCCCAAGCATTCTTCCCAAGCACAGTCAGAAGCCATAACTGCATTTACAGGATAAGATGGCCTTTCTCTGTCACAGAGGACACTATACTAAGCAGCATGTAAACCAAGCAGGGACTTACTTGCTTTGAAGAGCTACATTTCACCAAGTCGTCTATTCTGGAAGTCATTAAAATGATAAGATGAGGGGCGCCTGGGTGGCGCAGTCGGTTAAGCGTCCGACTTCAGCCAGGTCATGATCTCGCGGTCCGTGAGTTCGAGCCCCGCATCAGGCTCTGGGCTGATGGCTCAGAGCCTGGAGCCTGTTTCCGATTCTGTGTCTCCCTCTCTCTCTGCCCCTCCCCCGTTCATGCTCTGTCTCTCTCTGTCCCAAAAAAAATAAATAAACGTTGAAAAAAAAATTTTAAATGATAAGATGATTCATGTATAAATCAATGATAGCCCATACATAAAAAATTCATATTCAGGTCAGACAGAGTCTAAAAGATAGTAGTTAGATTAGTAAACTAGTAAAACTAAGGTGTTCAATCTATCATTTAAAAATTTTTTATTATGACTCCAATTTTTAAAAATAAATTATTACAAACTCTATCATGAAAAAGTTGGTCTCACTTCTAAAACATTAATCTCCATGGCTAGTTTTGTTTTACTTAACTGAGGTAGGTGACATTAACACTGTATTAGTTTCAGCTCATGGCTAGTTTTAAAAGCACATGGTACACACTTTAAAACATTCCAGAATTTGATAACAAAGATGAACATTAATGCTGTTTATTCACTGCTTTAACGTTGGATACAAATAAATTTGAGACAGGGGCACCTGGGTGGCTCTATCAGTTGAGCATCTGAATCTTGATTTCAGCTCAGGTCATGATCCCAAAGTTGTGGAATTGAACCCCACATCAGGCTCCAGGCAGAGTATGGAGCCTGCTTGGGATCTTCTCTCTCTCCCTCTGCCCCTCTACCCTGCTCGTGCTCTCTATCCCTCTCTCTCAAATAAAATAAATAATATTTTTTTAAAAAAGGGAATAGGGGCGCCTGGGTGGCGCAGTCGGTTAAGCGTCCGACTTCAGCCAGGTCACGATCTCGCGGTCCGTGAGTTCGAGCCCCGCGTCAGGCTCTGGGCTGATGGCTCAGAGCCTGGAGCCTGTTTCCGATTCTGTGTCTCCCTCTCTCTCTGTCCCTCCCCCGTTCATGCTCTGTCTCTCTCTATCCCAAAAATAAATAAACGTTGAAAAAAAAATTAAAAAAAAAAAAAGGGAATAAAAAGAAATTTGAGATATTCCAATGGTTCTGATCTACCTAAGAAAATTTCTCATATCCTTCCATAGAACATGGAGTCTTAAAAGTCTGAGGAAATGCCAAACATCAAGGATGTTTCCTCTGATTCAATTTCCTAATCAGTGGACATGACTAATAAATATACAGCTTCACCTATGCTATTGTGGTGGTGTGACAGTAAAAGTATAATCTGTGAAGTAGAAAGTATTATATGTAATTAACAACTTATTATAATATGTTGTTTGCCATCTGTCCCAACCTCTCATCTGATGCCTGCCCCGCCTTTGCAATAATGAGTTAGTCTCTGCTTCCCTCACATCTTATTTCCTGTCAAGGACTGAGAAGAGCACATTTTCCTCTGAGAAGCATGACCTGACTCTCGACATTCCCCTTTTCTGTGCTCCAGAAGCACCCTGAGCTATGTTTAGCTCTGGCTACTGGGGACAGCACCTGTCTGTGGGGATGGTCAGACTATAGCTGCAATTCTTACACTTACAAGGTCAGGGTCTGCTAGTGCTATTACTCCAAATGCAGCCCTTGCAGGTTCCGCATGCTTTATCTTCCTTCATCTGTGACCTCTGCCTTTCCCCAGCAAAGAGGAAACTCCTCAAAATGGACAAAGATCAGGCTTCATTCAGGAACCCAAATACTTTTCTCTTTTTGTAAATACCCAATGGTCTGTTTCTTTTACTACCAAGAGCCCCACCAGCTGGAAGCACATTTAGAAACACTCCAAAACACTTGTTATTTTAAATATTTTATAGAGCCCAAGTGCTTTTCAAGGAGAATTATGAATATGCTTTTGTTTTAAAAGACTTGGTATAAAAAATAAAGAATCAGAACACTTTGGGAATAGTATGACAGAATAAGATAAAGCTGAGAAACAGAACCTTAAATTGTAGTCACAATGAGGGATGGATATTTGGACATGTGATAAGCAAGCAGGATAAAATGTCAATGGCAAGATCTAGGTAGTAGTTGTATGGGTGTTCACTGCAAAATTCTTCCAACTTTACCATATGTCTGAAACATTCATAATAAAATGTTGGAAAAAATTCAGGTCTCAGGGGTAAACTGGATTTCTGTTACTTCATCTGATCTTGCTCACTTGTGTGGCTTAGGCAACCTGCTCAAATTCCGTAAGCCTCTATGTACTTGGCAAAGGGGATCATGTTCGTCTTATTTACCTTCCAAGGCTGCTGTGAGGATGAATAAGGCCAACATAAGTGAAATCCCAGCACCTACTGTGTCTACAAAAGCAGACAGTCCTTCTGGAGTTGGGGTTGGGGGTCTAGGCCCTCTGGGCTCTGTCTAGATTCACCTTTGTGAACATATGACAATGTCCTCAAGTTTCCTCCTCACAGTTTCTCACAACCTACCGTTTGTTCTCTGTCTCTAAGCACACAGTCATTTTCATATGTTGATCTTCCTTTCGCTCTTCCAAAGTGGCGGATATAAGAGAAAGTTCCCCAAAGAGGGAGACCAGCCAGGTCAGGCGAGAAATGCCACTGAACGCAGGGAAGCCAAACCGCTCTTCTTCCAATGGGCCAGCTGTGGGGAATCACAAATACCATGGGAAGTGGGAAGTAAGGACTGATAGCTGGAGAGCTGAGGGAGCAAGTGGGCAGGTGTGTGGCTAGGTCCTCAAGACAAAGCAACCTTGCCTTACAGCATGATATGCAAGATGACTACTAATATTTAGGTGCCTGAATGAAAACTTCATAAAAGCATTTCTCTTTTTTCTTGTTTACTTGATTCAATTTTCTTAGGAAAATAAAACATTTTATTGGAAACAGCAGTCCACCTAGCCCATAGGATAATAAAAATATTTCAGGCTTCTACTATGCACATGTGGTTTACATATAGTAAACATACACACACATACATACATACCCTCTTCAGTTAGTGATTTAAAGAAGTCTTATAAAAGAAAAAGAATCAAGGTATTTTAGGCCCCCAAGCCTATATTCCTATAAATACCATATAACTAACAATAGGGTAAATGACAATAGGGTGAAGGCACCATGATAGCTATGAAGAAAACAGCAATACCTATAAACTATGTCAATATAAAAAAAAACTGGGGCGCCTGGGTGGCGCAGTCAGTTAGGCATCCGACTTCAGCCAGGTCACGATCTCGCGGTCCGGGAGTTCGAGCCCCGCGTCGGGCTCTGGGCTGATGGCTCAGAGCCTGGAGCCTGTTTCCGATTCTGTGTCTCCCTCTCTCTCTGCCCCTCCCCCGTTCATGCTCTGTCTCTCTCTGTCCCAAAAATAAATAAAAACGTTGAATATAAAAAAAAACTGATACAGTGTTAAGTGCTTCCTTAGTCTTCATAATCTCCTACACAAAAGTACATTAAAAAAAATATCTGTGTGAGAAATATGTGTGGTTAAGATATTGCTCCCGACTCTCTCCAGCCCCAATTTTAAACATAACCCAAACTTAAAAGGCTACATAACCTGTTACGTTGTTTAAACTAATTCCTTACAAATTTGATACTGACTTGAAAAGAATTCATATTATGACTATGTTTTAAAAAAGAGAACAGGGGCGCCTGGGTGGCTCAGTCGGTTGAGCGTCCGACTTCAGCTCAGGTCACGATCTCACGGTCCGTGAGTTCGAGCCCCGCGTCGGGCTCTGGGCTGACAGCTCAGAGCCTGGAGCCTGCTTCCGATTCTGTGTCTCCCTCTCTCTGCCCCTCCCCCATTCATGCTCTGTCTCTCTCTGTCTCAAAAATAAATAAATGTTATAAAAAAAATTTTTTTTTTAAAAAAAGAGAACAAGCTATAAATAAAAGCAAAAAAATTTATAAGTTTCATAGACAACATGGTTTGAAGTCACTAGGACCTAAATATCAAAGTTACAAAAGAAAGGTTTCTCCCTCTCAGCTGGTTACTGTCTGCTCTTGGGCTTTTTGGAGAGGACAGAGCAGCCATCAAATGTTTGAGCCATGAAGTCAGAGGCCTGAGCTCCAATCTGGCTCTGCCACAAAGCTGTTTTTGACAACTTTGTGAAGCTATTCACCTCTCTGAGCTTCCTTTTCTCTGTGTGTATAATGGGGGTATAAATACTTTATAGGATTATCATATATGAATTAACATGAACTAATTAATACATGTCACATACGTGGCACAGTTCCTTGTACAGGTTCATGGTTATTGTTACAACTCTATCATTATTTTAAAAGATGAAGGTGGATTTTAAAAAGAGGTTTCACTGTTATTTTCTGAAAATTCATGAGGAGATAAATGGTTTTACCACTTAGCAATGCCTGACCATGTCAGGGTTTTGCTTCTATAAGGAAAGCCCTCAGGAAAGGTTCCAAATACTCTAGGATATAGCCAGATAAGAAGGCCATCCAAAGAGCAGGAGGCTCCAGGATGCTCATATCCTATTGCTAATGGAGCTCCTCAAATAATGACCAACATAGAGCAAATAATCAAATATAGCATAGACCAAATATTCTGGGGGCTGCCCATGTCCTTGTAACGTGTTGGAGGAAGAAAGGGGCTATGAATATTGTTTACTCTGCAAAGAGAACAAAAATATTCTCCTCTCCAAGAACCTGAGTCCATGTTCAACCTCCTGTGGAAAAATAGTCTCCAATTTGTTAAGATTTAATGAGGAAAATTCTATCTAAAAGGTTGGGACAGAAGCATTTGTAAGCTTAAGATTTCTAACATACTTTTACCTAAGGTCCACCGAGCACTTAAATCTCATTTGAGGAAAGAAAAAAAAAAAAAAGGCTATTTTTATTGTTTGTGGAAGCATGGGAAGATTATATTAAATTGGCCTTCAGTCAGACAGTCTTTAGAAAAAATGAATCCAAATTACATCCTAGAGAACTAGGAAAGAACCTAGTTAACTTTCTGGCCTCACCAGTTACACATGACCTGTGATCCCACCTCAAACTGACCTGTAAAGAGGAGAGACCCTTTTAGCAGGTCTTTTCCCACCACTTCTTTTTTCAGGAATGCAAACTCCTCCATCAAGAGTTCAACATGCTCCTCATGCAAGACCTTTCCTGTCATGACAAAAATGGGAGTAAAAAAGGCAGTCATCATCAGTCATGTATAGATGTGCATCCCAGAGTCTAGGTCTGTCTTCTACCAGCACAGAAGGACACAGCGACTGCAGAACCACCTGGGGTACCACTATACCCTTACACACCCCACCTGGAGGTGATGTCAGTTCTCAACTTACAACAGAAATGAAAGTCTAAGAAAGCAACATGATATCTACCTGCCCCAAAGGCAAGATGAGATCTGGGAAGTATCTGAGCTGAGTGCTAACTTCTCTTCTAGCCAGAATGGGGCAGTGCAGCATAAAAATCTAAGAAACAAGGAGAAGAAAAGGAATTTTGAGGACTAAAGAGAAGCTAAAATTAGACTCTTTATTTCAAAAACTGGAAGAACCAAGTGACTTTTTCAAATTACCCAGGTTGGAGGGTGGATAGATAATATTCATAACTAAAATTTTGGATTATAAAAGAAAGCTGTTAAAATTTTTTGCTCTGGTGGCTTTTTCTTATCTAGGTTAGAAGATTCATAAAATACCAGAACTGGTTCCCCTTCTTCAGTAGTTCTTTATTTTCAACTAATCCCACATGACTATTTTTTTTTTTTAATATATATTCCTTCCATATTACCAACCTCTCTAGGTACACAAAACAAAACAAAACTCAGGAAAAACTTAAAGTACAAGAAAGCTCTTTTGTTCAAATATGTTTTGTTCAGTATTTCCCTTTTATTTTTATTTATTTATTTTTATATCTCTCTGGCTTATTTACTACTTGTTACAAGTTTGTGCCCTTAAACATTATGAATCTTACCCCTCACACATCCTATTCCCTGGTGGTAATCACCATTTCACTGGCTATTTTTTTTTATAGGTTTGACTTTCTAGATTCCACAAATTAGTGATAATCATATAGTACTTGTCTTTCTCTGACTTATCGCACTTAGCATAATGTGCTCAAGGTTTATCTGTGTTGCTGCAAATGGCAGGATATCCTCCTTTCCCACTGCTGAATAATATTCCAGTTTATATATGTATCACACCTTTTTTTTTTTTTTTTAACATTCATCTGTTGATGGGCATTTGGGTTGCTTCCATGTCTTGGTTATTGTGAATAATGCTACAATGAACATGGGTGTGCAGTTATCCCTTCAATGCACTGATTTCAATTCCTTCAGATATATACCCAGGAGTAGGTTTCTGGATCATCTGACAGTTCTGTTTTTAATTTTTTGAAGACCCGTCATACTGTTTTCCATTTTGGATATGCCAGTTTACATTCCAACCAAGAGTACATCAGAGTTCCTTTTTCCCCACATCCTTATCAACATTTGTTACCTCATTGTTTGAAAATAGCTACCATAATAGGTGTGAGGTGATATCTCATTGTGGTTTTGGTATGCCTGATGATTAGTGACCGTGAACTCCTCTTCATACATCTGTTGACATACCTGTTTGTATATCTTCTTTGGAAATGTGTCTCTTAAATTCCTCTGCCAATTTTCTAATTGGATTGTTTGCTTTTCCCCTATTAGCTGTGTGAGTTCTTTATATTTTAGATATTAACCCCTTATGACATATATAGTTTGCAAATATTTTTTCCCATTCTATAGGTTGCCATTTCAGTTTACTGAATATTTCCTTTACTGTGTAGAAGCTCTTTAGTTTGATGTGTTTATGTTTATTTTAGCTTTCTTTGCCTGTGAAGTTGGTGTCTTATCCAAGCTAACACTGCTAAAAACAAAGTCAAGGATTTTCCCCCTATGTTTTCTTTTAGGAGTTTTACAGTGTCAGATAAGTCTCTTTTTCTTATGATTTCATATGTCTCTGATACATTTCAAGACAATTTCTGTGACTGATGTAAGACAGGAGTCCAGTTTCATTCTTTTACATGTGCATATCCAGTTTTCCTAACACCACTGATTGAAGAGACTACCATTTTCCCACTGTATGTTCTTGGTGCCCTTGTCAAATATTAGTTAACCACGTATGCATGGGTTTATGTTTGAGCTCTCTATACTGTTCCACTGGTCTATGTGCCTGATTTTATGCCAGTGCCACACTGTTTTGATTCCTATACCTTTGTATCATAAATTGTAATTTAGGAAGTGTGATGCTTCCAGATTTATTCTTCATTCTCAAGATTGTTTTTGGTATTGAGGGTCTCTTATGGTTCCACACAAATTTCAAAATGGTTTTACTATTTCTGTAAAAATAATGCCATTGGAATTTTGCTAGGGATTGCACTGGATCTATAAATTGCTTTACAAAGTATGAACTTTAAAAATATCTATCCTTCCAATCCAAGAACATGAGGTACCTTTCCAATTAGTTGTGTCTTCTTCAATCTGTTTTTAAAAATTTTTTATTTAAATTTCAGTTAGTTAACATACAGTGTATTGTTAGTTTCATTATACTGTATGTTTCAGGTGTACAATTTAGTAATTCAACACTTAACATATAACACATGGTGCTCAATTACAAGTACACTCCTTAATCCTCAATACCTATTTAACCCATTCCCACCCCCCCCCCCACTTCTCCTCTGGTAACCATGTGTTTGTTCTCTATAGCTAAAAGTGTGTGTTTGGTTTACCTCTCTTTCTCTTTTTTTCCCCTATGATCATTTGTTTTGTTTCTTAAATTCCACATATGAATGGAATTATATGGTATTTGTCTTTTTCTGACTGACTTATTTCACTTAGCATAAACCTCTCTAGCTCCATCCACGTCCTTTTTTGCAAGATTTCATTCTTTTTTATGGCTGAGTAATATTCCACTGTATATAAATATACCACATTTTCTTTATCCATTCATCAAAGAACCTTTGGGTCATTTCCATAATTTGGGTATTGTAGATGCTGCTGCTATAAACATTTGGGGTACATGTATCCCTTTGAATTCGTATTTTTGTATTCTTGGGGTAAATATCTATTAGTGCAATTGCTGGATCTTCATTAATCCCTTTCATCAATGTCTTACAGTTTTCAGTGTACATGTCTTTCACCTCCTTGGTTAAATTTATTCCTAAGTATTTTATTGTTTTTAATGGTACTACAAATGGGATTGCTTTCTTATTTCTCTTTCAGATAATTTGTTAGTATATAGAAACACAAATGATTTCTGCATGCTAATTTTGTATCTGCAACTTTACTTGCTTATTAGTTCGAACAGTTTTTTGGTGGAGTCTTTAGGGTATTCTGCATATAAGAGCATGTCATCTGCAGAGACAATTTTACTTTTTCTTTCTGATTTGGATGCCTTTTATTTCTCTTTCTTGCCTACTTGCTCTATGACTTCCAGTACTACATTAAACAGAACACAGTGGTAAGAGTGGGCATCCTTGTCTTGTTCCTGATCTCGGAGGAAAAGCTTTCAGTGTTTCACCACGAAGTATGAGGTTAGCTGTGGGCTTTTCAATATTTTATTATACTGAGAAACATCCCATCTAAACCTAATTTGTTCAGATTTTTTTTTATCATAAAAGAATTGCCAAATGCTTTTTCTGCACCTATGGAGATGATGATATATTTATCCTTCATTATGTTAATGATTTACATACCCTGAATGATGCTTGCATCCCAGGGAGGAACATCATTAAATCCTCGTGTATGATCCTGTTAATGTGTTCTAGAATTTGGCACTAGTATTTTGGTGAAGATTCTGCATCTATGTCCATTATGGATATTGAGCTGTAATTTTCTTTTCTCTTAATGTTCTTGTCTTGGATCATGGTATTTTGGTAACGCTGGCCTTGTAAAATGAGTTCGAAAGTGTTCTTTCCTCTTCAATTTTCTGTAAGAGTTTGAGAAGGATTGGTAACAATTCTTTACATGTTTGGTAGAATTCACCTGTGAAGCCATCTCATCCTGGACATTTATATGTTGGGATTTATTATTATTTATTATTGTCATCATCATCATCTAATCCCTTCCTCATTGTTGGTCTGTTCCATTTTTCTATTACTTCATGATTAAATCTTGGTAAATTACATTTCTATGCATCTATCCATTTCTTCTAAGTTACCTAATTTTTTGGCATAAAATTGTTCATAGTAGTCTCTTATGATCCTTTGTATTTCTGCGGTATCAGTTATATTACTCCCTTATTCCAGTCATCTTTTTTTTTCCTGGTAAGTGCAGCTAAAGGTTTGTCAATTATTTATTTCTATTCAAAAAACCAACTCAGTTTCATTTATCTTTTCCATCATCTTTCTAGTCTCTATTTCATTTATTTCTGCTCTAATCTTTATTATTTTCTTCTGCTTTGTTCATTTTCTACTTCCTTGAAATGTAAAATTAGGTTGTTTGAGATCTTTCTCTTTTCTTAATATAAGTATTTACCGCTATAAATCTTCCTCTTAGAAATGTTTTTGCTAGATGCAATAATTTTTGGTATGTTTGTTTCCATTTTCATTCATCTCAAGATTTTTTTTTAATTTCCCTTTCGATTTCTTCTTTTGATCCACTGTTTTTTCAGAAGTGTGCGGTTTACATATTTATGAATTTTCCAGCTTTCCTATTATTCACTTTTATACCATATCATGTGGTCAAATACTTGATAAGATTTCACTCTTATTAAATTTGTTAAGAGTTGTTTGTGGCCTAACATATGATCTATCCTGAAGAATGTTCCACGTTCCATTCTTGAGAAGAATGTATATTCTGTTGTTGGTGGTTGAAATGCTCTGTATTCTGTACATGTCTATTGGGTCCATTTGGTCTAAGTGTAATTCAAATCCATTATTTCCATATTATATTTCTATGTGGATGATTTATCCATTGTTGAAAGCAGGTTATTGAAATCCTCTATTATTGCATTGCTATCTACTTTTGTCTTCAGATCTATAAACTATTTAATGTATCTAGGTGTTCCAATACTGGATGTCTATATATATATATATATATATATATATATATATATATATGTATATATATATATATATATATATATATATACACATATATATATATATATACATATATATATATTTCTTAATGTTTATGTTTATTTTTGAGACAGAGAAAGACACAGCATGAGCTGGGGAGGGGCAGAGAAAGAGGGAGACACAGAGTAGGAAGCAGGCTCCAGGCTCTGAGCTGTGAGCACAGAGCCTGACACAGGGGTCAAACTCGTCAAGTGCAAGATCATGACCTGACCCGACATCTGAAGCTCAACCAACTGAGCCACCCAGGTGCCCCTATTGGATGCCTAAAAATTTACTATTGTTACAACCTCTCAGTGAATTGATCCCTTTATCTTCTTTATCTCTTGCTGCAGCTTTTCACTTAAAGTCTATTTTGTCTAATATCAGTATAGCTACTCCAGCTTCTTTTCGTTTCTATTTGCATAGAATATTTTTCCATCCTTTTAGTTTTGGTCTATGAGTGTTCTTATAGGCACCATATACTTGGATTTTTATTTATTTATTTATTTATTTTTGTAATTCATTGAGCCACCCTATGTCTTTTAGTGGAGAATGTAAGTCATTTACATCATTGATAGGTAACACTTTTGTCTTTTAACCTATGTGCTAGAGTTCACTATTGCAATATTCAGAAAATTAACTATATATTTATATATTTACCTTTAACAGTGAATTTTATACTTCCATATATTTTCGTGTTACTAATTCACATCCTTTCAGCTTGAAGAACTCCCTTTAGCATTTCTTATAAGGCAGATCTAATGATGATAAATTACCCCAGCTTTTATTTGCTTGGGAAAGACGTTATCTCTCCTTCATTTCTAAAGTTTGTGATTGACAGTTCTGAAGTATTCTTGGTTGATTGTGTTTTTCTTTGCGCACGTGGAAGGCCTGTCAGGCCTTCTGCTGAGAAGTCTGCTGACAGCTGTATCAGGATTCCCTTGTATGTGGTGAGTCTTTCTTCTCTTGCT
>NW_028240217.1:0-24084 GCF_028749965.1 Puma concolor
AGGCCCCTCCGCTTTTTGCAAGCCAGACTCGGGGGCTCTGCTTGGCCGGCGAGCCGGCGAGCCGCCCCTCCGCCCCGGCTCCCTCCCGCCAGTCCGTGGAGCGCGCACCGCCTCGCCGCCCTTCCTACCCTCTTCCGTGGGCCTCTGGTCTGCGCTTGGCTCCGGCGACTCCGTTCTGCTAATCCTCTGGCGGTTTTCTGGGTTATTTAGGCAGGTGTAGGTGGAATCTAAGTGATCAGCAGGACGCGCAGTGAGCCCAGCGTCCTCCTACGCCACCATCTTCCTTCTCTATCAGTGACATAATATTATCTAACTTACAGATATTATACAAATTTCATACCATGACTTCATTTCATTGCAAAAGGGAAAAATCAATCTTTTCCAAGACTGGGATCCAATTCAGAATCATTGCTTTGGTCTCCTTATTTATAATTAGGAACAAATTTTCACTCTGAATTATTTTTTACAAGGTAGAGTATATCCTAAGTTTAACAATGAGCTATAATCTATAATTATTTTTAGCCCCCTCTTCCCCACCCCCCAGGAAAATACATGGAGTTCTAAATGTATGCATAATTAAAACCAAATATTGGGTTTCAATTCTATCATTTTTCCAATTTATTATCAATGCTAACTGCCATAAACAGCACAATTTTACATGGAAAATGCAGTCAGAATTGAGTTTATCTTGCAAGCAAAACACTTAATTATCCATTCTTCTCCTTGAACATGTATATACAGCTTAGGCCAGGTGAATATTCCTATATTTTTCTCTTAATAAAGAAGTAGGGGCTCCTGGGTGGCTCAGTTTGTTGAGCTTCTGACACTTGATTTCGGCTCAGGTCACGATCTTGTTTTTAAGTTCTAGCCCCACATTCAATCCCATGCTTGGGATTATCTCTCTCCTTCTCTTTCTGCCCAAACCCTACTTGTGCTCTCTCTCTGTCTCTCTCTCTCAAAGTAAATAAATAAACTTAAAAAAAGTAATTTAAATAAGTAAAGGATATTTCTGATCAGGCTCACAGATAATACACTTTAGGTAAAGCTAGAAGGATAATCAGGATGGTCAACATCATTCCTCCTGGATTTTAACTCCTTTTCAGTGTCTCAGATGGAGCCGAAGAAGCAGTGTCAAAAACAGCTTCATACAGCACTTCAAACTATGATAAAACCTCTAGATCTTATTTCTAAACAAAGTCAGTGATATCCCTGGGCAAGAATCCTGCATAGTGTTAAAATTAAAAGAGAAGCAGGGGCGCCTGGGTGGCGCAGTCGGTTAAGCGTCAGACTTCAGCCAGGTCACGATCTCGCGGTCCGTGAGTTCGAGCCCCGCGTCAGGCTCTGGGCTGATGGCTCAGAGCCTGGAGCCTGTTTCCGATTCTGTGTCTCCCTCTCTCTCTGCCCCTCCCCCGTTCATGCTCTGTCTCTCTCTGTCCCAAAAATAAATAAACGTTGAAAAAAAAAATTTTTTTTTAAATAAAAAAAAAAAATAAAAGAGAAGCAGGGCAGCTGTATATCCGACAAAGGCCTGAAGGAAAGAGAAGAGAGTTCTGCCTGGGAGCACAACACACCAAAATGGCATCACCCGCACACAAAGTAGACGACCTGAGATCAACTGCAGGTTCTTAAATGACCCTCACTGCTTCCCTCTATTCCATTCTAAATCATGCATGTAAATTTCTCAGGGATGAGAACCTCTGGAGAAGAGAAATAGAATCAAATGTGATTTTGAGGTCTGAGCAAGTAACAGAAAATGTTAATGGATTAGGGGAGAATAAATAAAAGGAGTGGCAACGGATAGTAACTTTTTAATCAAATTTGCTCTAACAAAGACAGAGAAAGTTAATGAGAAACAGAGGTATGGTATAAAGGACAAGAAGGCATTGGTCAGAGTGTTAATGTATTTGAGATTAGTGATTGAAATATGTAACATCTTCATGCTTTTCAGCATCTGGTCCTCCTGCCTGCTTCTGCCCTCTTTCCTTCACTAGTTCAAAACCATCCTACAGTCAGGCCTTCCAGAAGTATTTGGGAAAAAAAAGACATGCAAATTTTGTGTTTGCAGAACACAAAAGACTAGGACTTTCGTTCACTCAAAATGTAGTCTACCCCCCTGTTTACCACGGGCTTCCTAATAACAGCTAGCTTAACCTTGACAAATAGGATTATACCCCTGATGAATATTGATGCAAAAATTCTAAAGAAAATACTAGGAAACTGATTTCAATAGCACATTAAAGGGATTATATACCTTGATCAAGTTGGGATGCAAGGATGGTCCAACATACAAAAAACAATGTGATATAGAGAATGAGATTAAGAGAATGAAGGACAAAAAACGCATGATAATCTCAATTGATACAGAAGATCATTTGAAAACATTAACTACCTTCATGATAAAAAGGATTCAACAAATTTAAGAGAGGAGTAAATTATCTCAACACCATTAAGGCCACATATGAAAAGTCCACAAATAACACCATAGTCAATGGTGAAAAATGAAAAGTTTTTCTACTAAGAACAAAACAAATATTTCTATTCTTACACTTCTATTCAGCATAATACTGGAATATATATTCACATAATTGGAGTAATTAAGCACGAAAACATAAATAAAAGTCATTCAATATGAAATGAGGAAGATTATCTCTTTTCACAGATACCATGATCTTAAGCCTCAAAAACTCTCAAGATTCTATAATAAAACCTTTAGAACTAGTAAACCTATTTGGCAAAGTTTTTGGATACAAAGTCAATATACAAAAATCAGTTCCATATCTATACATTAACGATGAGCAACCTTGAAAGGAAATTTTTAAGATTATCCTACTTACAATGGCATCAAAAATAATAAAATACTTAGGAATAAATTAACTAAGGTGGTTACAGTGAAGATTTGTATACTGAAAGCTATAAAACATTGATGAAAAAAATTTAAAATAATAAAATAAATGGAAAGGAATCCCGTGTTCATGGATTGGAAAGGGTTGTTTTGTTTTGTTTTTATATTGATACTTCACAAAGTGATCTACAAATTCAATTCAATCCCTATCAAAATCCTATTGTAGGGGCGCCTGGGTGGCGCAGTCGGTTAGGCGTCCGACTTCAGCCAGGTCACTATCTCGCGGTCCGTGAGTTCGAGCCCCGCGTCGGGCTCTGGGCTGATGGCTCAGAGCCTGGAGCCTGTTTCCGATTCTGTGTCTCCCTCTCTCTCTGCCCCTCCCCCGTTCATGCTCTGTCTCTCTCTGTCCCAAAAATAAATAAACGTAAAAAAAAAAAAAAATCCTATTATAGTTTTTTTTTTCTTTACAGAATGGAAAAAAAATCTTCCTAAAATTTATATGGAACCCCAAAGGATACCAAAGAACCAAAATAATCTTGAAAAAGAAATATGGAGGCTTCATATTTCCTGACTTCAAAAGATGTTACAAAGCTATAAGGAATCAGAACAGTATAACACTGACATAAAGAGACATAGAGCAAACAGAATAGAGAGTCTCAATAGGAAAGAAGGAAAGGGAAAAGAAATTGGTCCCTTTTTTCCTGACTCACTAATTGAACTAGTACACCTTGCCTCATTTTCATTTGCCTTTAGACTGGGATTTATATTGGTTCCATGTTTTCATGTCTTTAAACTCAGAATAAACTATACTATGATCTTTCCTGGGGCTCCAGCTTTCAGAGAGCAGATTGTATGACTTCACAGCCTCCATAATTATGTGAGCCAATTTCTCATGATAAACATGTCATCTGTATCCAAACATCAATCCACTCATCCCATTGATTTCATTTCTCTGGAGAATTCTAATACATAGTAGTCTTAGCAATGATTTCCTAGATATGACACCAAAACACAGTCAATAAAAGCAAAGATAAACTTATGGCACTACATGAAGCTGAAAAGTTTCAGTGCAGCATCTCAGTCAACAGAGTAAATAGGCAATCTATGAAATGGGAGAAAATGTTTTGCCAATTCTGTATCCGATAAGGAGTAATTTCAAAAATACATAATGAAGTCTTACAACTAAATATAAAAAAGAAATTTAATGATAGATAAAAAGACTTAAACAGTCATTGCTCCAGTTAGTATATACAAATGGCTAAGAGGCATATGAAAAAAAGCCCAATATCACTCATAATGAAACTGCAAATCAAAACTATAAGGAGCTATCATCTCGCACATTTGATGACTCCATCATCAAAAAACAAAAACAAAAACCCAGAAAATAAACAAATGTAGGAAAGGACATGGAATAACTGGAACCCTTGTACTCTGCTGGTAGGAACGCAAAATGATGCAGAATATGGAAAACAGCATGGAGGTTCCTCAAAAAATTAAAATAGAGCTACTATACAATTTAGGAATCCTACTTCTGAGTATTTATCCAAAAGAATTGAAATGAGAATCTCAAAGAGATATCTTCACTTTCATTTTCACTGGAGCATTACTTAGAATACCTAAAAGGCAAAAGTAATCTAAATATCCATCTACATATGAGTAGATAGAGAAAAATGTCATATGTACATACAGTGGAATATTAACTTCAAGAAGGGAAATCCTGTCATATACAAGACTATAAATGAACCTTGAAGACATTATGTTAAGTGAAATAAGCCAATCACAGAAGAACCAATACTGCACGATTCCACTTATATGCAGTACTTAAAGTAGTCAAACTCATGAAAACAAAGTAGAATGGTGGTTGCCAGAGGCTTGGAGGAGGAGAGTTGCCATGCAATTGGTATTGTGGCTCAGTCATCAAAAGTTCTAAAAAGAACAATGCATATGTAGTTAACTAATGCTTTGTTGTACACTTAATTTGTTAACAGGATAGATCTCATTTTAATGTATTTTTATAATAAAATATTAATTGTGTCAACAACCCTAGCCCTAACTTGTTTTTTCAAATACCTGGAATTGTTATGAATATTCATGAGCACCTACCACAAATCCTCCATCTGCTATAGGGGATACAACTGAGTCAAACAGACAAAATTATCTGCTTTCATTGCAGACAATATTTCAATAAGTATCCTTACGGTCATCCTCCTTTGATCATATGTGAGATTTTTTCCTTGATGGAGGATAATAAAAGTTTCTGGGTTTATATACTGGGGGCTTCAGGGTCAATTTACTTTTTTAGTCAGTTGTGTCTATTATATTTGTACCATCTTTCTGTTGTGAATAAGTTATTTTATCGTTTAAACTTTTATTGATAATATTTTTGAAAACACTTAAATATCAAACTTTTAGATAGCAGGATATCTCGGTAATTCACTGTGATAAAGGTTAAAGAATGTAGTTTTATGTAGGTTTTTCATATCAAACTCCTTTCCAAAATGACCTTCAAGCATTTATGGGAGGATGTGCTCCTCACTTCCTCCTATAGTTTTTTTTTTTTCTTTTACTTGCTCCAAAAATATTCATGAGTAAAAGCAAAGTATCTTTCTCAAGGTATTAAGTAGCTAAGTTCTCTTAAGAAAAAATTAACATACTTTATAAAATGAGACTTGTGCAAAATATACTAATGTCAAACCACTATTGTGGTAGTTTATGATGTAATTATTATAATATCCTCTCAGTGTTAGTTCATATAATTACACACAACCTGTACTTTGGAGGATCAGAGGCAAATTGACATAGCATCTTCAGTTGGTAGAGATTTTAGATAAAAAATATTTTTCTACAGGACTTTATAAAGTTTAATTATCTCATGGTACTCTTGTGAATATCTGACAGTTCTGTACATATTTTTCAATAAATAAAATAAGCCACAGCTTAGAGTATTGCATACCAACGCAAAACATCATGGATGATACATTACTGAAGAATACATTATTCACTAATGCCACCTGGATCAAAGCAAAACTGCTCACAAAGTGTTGAGAAAGATACAACTGATGTTAAAAATTAAACTTTGTTTTTAACATGTGGACCAAAGTGAATATAATAGTTTTTCAACATAGTGGACTTGGTTAAACTGTTTTCATTACTGTATTATTTTTGGTTCTCCAGAATAATAGAAGTTACTGGTTTAGGGTTTATATATCCATATCACCCATATCATTAATATTTATAGAGACTGACTTATTACTGCCAATTGGCTTACATGGTTATCAAGACCGAAAAGTCCACAATCTGTACTTGGCAAGCTGAAGAGTCAGGAGAGAGAACGTCACAGTTCTAGGCTAAGATCGAGTTCTAGGACCCAGGAGAGCCAATGTTTTAGTTTCCAGTCTGGGGCAAAAGAGTATCAATGATCCAGCTCAATTGGTCAGCAAGTGAAGTTCCTTCTTCCTCAGCATTTTTGTCCTATTTATTCTTCATTGAAGGAGTTCCACTCACCACTAGGAAGGTAATATGCTTTACTCAATCTACCTATTCAAATGTTCATCTCATCCAGAAACACCCTAAGACACATCCATAACCATATTTGAGCAAATATCTGGGAATGGCCCAATCAAGTAGACACATAAAATTAACCATCAGAAGATCACCTCTTTTCAACTTGGTATATATGTATATATACACTTGTTTATATATAGGTGTGTGTATATACACCAGCACGCACACGTGTGCACACACACACTTAGAACATACTTTATTTTCAAACAAAAACAGCAACAGTCATAACTATTCCTAACGTGATACAATTATGCAACAATGCAATAACCCCTTCCACAGAATAGGAGGAAAATCCTTGGATGTTTATTCTTTTCCTTGATATCCCATAACTTAGATATTATGGTATTACTATCTAGTTGGCACTGTGAGTCCTCAAAAGGCCATTCTACTGCCATCCAAGCAGTTGCTTCAGGATGGCTGGGAACATGGTAAGATAATAAATTCCATGAGCATGAGCCCACTGCCATCCTTATATAGCTGTGCATCCTCTTACAATGTTGTGGAGTTCATGCAATTCACCATGATGGTGAATAAGGCATTCAGTAAATCTATGCCTGGTATTTTTGGCAGAAGCATTGTATGAAAGGCAAATTCTTATCCAGAGTAAGCATCCATTCTTGAAAGGGGCAACATTTTCTTCTTACAGGATGGAAGTGGTCCAATCTTTTCCCAGTAGCCACCTAATAACCTGGGGGATGGTGCCATACTAGGGACTCAGTGTTCTCCTCTGCTAGTAGATTGGACACACAGCAGTAGGTATAGCCAGGTCAACCCAGATGAGGCAGAAGTCTATGTTGCTTAGCCCATGCATATCTTCCAGTGCTATCACCATAGCTTCTTATGAGTCCCTTGGGTGATTACAAGGGTGACTGGGAAAGAGGCTGACATTCATAGAACAAGTCACCCTATCCATCTGATTATTCATATCAAGCCTTTGTAAGCATTCACGTGGAATAGAAATATCTTCCTGTTTTTCACTCATTCAGTGAGCTCTACCCGTATGTCTCTTCCTCAACGTTTCTGGTCACAAATTTATCAATCATGTTCTTGCCAAGTCAATGGTCATCCAACTAAATCATTGGCCATAGTTCTGAACTGGTATGTAATCACCTGTCTGGTCATTTCGTTTTCCAAGCAAAATGAACAGCCAAGTGCATTTCTTGCAATTCTGCCAAAAGATTTCCCTTCATCACTGTCCTTCAGGGATGTCCCAGAGGTCTTCTCTTCCTCTGTCTCTTATCATAGGGAGCTCCCAAAAAAGGCTATCGGTACCATGTAGCAAGTATGGGGACCATGGAATAGGATGGTTGCTTGTGCCACAAGGCCTACCCAGGCCTGATCAAGTATAAACTGCTTCCATTTGATGATGAGAGGAGATGAGATGCTCAGGTCTCATGGTAACTTGGTGGTCCAATGGCCAAATGTTCAGTCTTTCCTTGGGCCCACTAGCAAGCCAAGATTGTTTTTTCAAAAGGGGACTAGTTATCAAAATGAGTTTGCCAGAGCTTTGCTGAAAAATTCTAAGGGCCTGTGCTGTATGACCTGGCAAAGCTCTAAACATCATCCCTTTTTTCCACTTTAAGCATCATTAGATATGTTGAAGTGGCAGAGCAACTTGTACAACAGCCTGGACCTTTTGCAGAGCCTTCTAGCATGAGAAAAGGCTCTGCAATACGTCCAGGCTGTTGTACTCAGAATAGCAGCTCATCAGATTTCTCATTAGTGGGCTGGTGTAACACATCCAGATGAGCAATATGTTGCCTCTAAAACATAAAGGGACCCACTAGGCCTTGCACCTCTTTTTTGATTATAGGAGGGGCCAGAAACAAGATATCCATTTTATTTTATTTTATTTTTTTAAATTTTTTTTTTCAACGTTTATTTATTTTATTTTTGGGACAGAGAGAGACAGAGCATGAACGGGGGAGGGGCAGAGAGAGAGGGAGACATAGAATCGGAAACAGGCTCCAGGCTCCGAGCCGTCAGCCCAGAGCCCGACGCGGGGCTCGAACTCACGGACCGCGAGATCGTGACCTGGCTGAAGTCGGACGCTTAACCGACTGCGCCACCCAGGCGCCCCAAGATATCCATTTTAAAAGTGGGATCTCAACATACCCACATGCCACTAGACCTTAGAAACTTGGAGGTGGAAGGTCCCTGATTTTGTCAGATTTCCCATTCTGATATGCAAATGTCTGACCATCAAGTCTAGAGTAATCGCTACTTCTCATTCACAAGTTTTAATTAGTATAATGATATCAATGTAATGAAATGGTATGATAGCTTATGGAAGGGAAAGACAATTAAGATCCCTGTGAAGTAAATTATGGCATTGACCTGGAAAATTGATATACTCTTGTGGTAAGTCAGTGAAGGTGTATCGCTGTCCTTATCAGCTGAATGCAGACTGCTTCTGGTGGGCTTTATGGACACAGTGGATAAAAAGGCATTGACCAAATTAATACCAACATACCAGGTACCAAGGAATGTTTTAATTTGCTCAACAATGGAACCACAGGAGCAACTCAAGTCACCACCTAGTTAAACTTACAATAAGCCACTGTCATTCTTCAAGATCCATCTATCTTCTACACGGGTAAAAGAAGCACATTAAATGGGAATTAGGTAGGAATTACCACCCTTCTATCATTGAAGTCCTTGACGGTAACACTAATCTCTGCTATCTCTCCAGGAATTAAGTGTTGTTGACTTTAACATTGGACATCCTAGGAGACTGGGTGTTTGTATTTACCCAGTCACAGGATGAGATTCTGTGTTTGATTTTTAACCATCTCTGCCTTGTGGCTATAGGAGATCAGAGTCTCCTTCAGTGAACACATAGAAGTTTTCAGGTAATTTATGTGGTACTTGAGCTGGGAATTCAAATGGGTTTTTTTTTTTTTTTGTTTCTATGTAGAGAAATTTTCTATGTATGGCACACATACTTATAGAAGCTGAAAAATTCCAGTATTTGTGGTTGTCAGGCTGGAGACCCAGGAGAATTGGTGGTCTAAATTCCAACAATGTTAATAATAAAGTTAGGCTAGTATAAAATTTCACAATTATGCTTACCACATTGTTTGTGTTTAAATTCAGGAATATCTAACTTGAGGCTTCCTTTGAGTATATTTATTAAAGTTGCATGTGACATTCTATTAAAATGTATTCAACACAGGCATTCGTATAGAATCATTAGTTTCTTTTACTTTTTTTGGTACCTTAGTAAACTGCAATGTCCTATTTTGACTTTAAATGGTAATCAAAACACTATAAAATGATGTGACTTAGAGATCCTTAAATGTATTAATTGGCCATAAAAATAATAACATTAACTGATAAAAGACTAAACAAATCTAAAACATTAGACAGGATATGAAAACAGAGACCCAAATCTGATATAAGTATTGTTTACAAATATAAGTGTTACACCGTGAAACCTTTTCAGGTGGACTAGCACTTCATGAAAAAGTTACTTGGCAAATATTCTCCTTAATTTTATTATTTTTTTTTCCATTGTCAGTATAACATGATTGTAGGACTATCATGAAACCAAAAGGAAAAACACGAAGTACATAAACAGAATGTTACACTTGTAGGTATAACTTTTCTTAAATTAATACTTAAAAATTTAAAGGACAAGGGATGGCTAAAAGGAGTCTCTGTGTTCCTTTAGATTTTATATTTTCTTTAGGCTTTGCCCACTTACTTCATATCTGACACTAGTATGCTTGCTCTCAGATGGTGCTATACCCCTTATCACGTGCAACCCCGAAGTGGACATAAAGCCCTTTTGCCGACAAGAAAAAAAATGCTGTTTGTTCAAAAGGCAATCACATTTTTTCCCTAAACACAGAAGACAACATCATCCTGCATCCTGGCATCTGGATAAGACGTGTAAATTATTGGAGCCAAATAGAAATACAACATATAATGCCTTTTCCAGATATTGTACTTGGTGGTGGTGGGAAACCCTTCCATACAGAATCTTCACTATCTAGTTGGCACTGTGAGTCCTCAAAAGGCCATTCTACTGTCATCCAAGCAGTATGCTTCAGGATGACTGGGAGGTCACATGTCCAGGACCACTGTCCCCAAATGAAAGGATTTTATTTTATTTTATTTTATTTTATTTTACTTTATTTATTTAAAAAAATTTTTTTAACATTTATTTATTTTTTAGACAGAGAGACAGAGCATGAATGGGGGAGGGTCAGAGAGAGAGGGAGACACAGAATCCGAAACAGGCTCCAGGCTCTGAACTGTCAGCACAGAGTCGACGCGGGGCTCGAACTCATGGACGTGAGATCATGACCTGAGCTGAAGTGGGAGGCTTAACCGACTGATCCACCCAGGTGCCCCCCAAATGAAAGGATTTTAGATTGCTAGGTCACTCTGTGGAAGAGAGCCATCTCCACCAGGAATAGCTGCATTGGAATTTGCATGAATGAGAAAGCTTTTTATTGTGTTAAATCATGAGGATTTTGAAATTGTTACAGAACATCAATTACTGTGACTCAACATATATGACTTACAAAACTAAGCTGGTTTGAGTATGTTAAAAAAAAAAAGTGCAAAAACCTAGGTAATCTTAAAGAGTTTGGGTGAATACTGACACTATCTGTCACATTTGAAACGCTGAAATTCCTGCTTGTTGGCCTCATACGCACTGTTCTGTTCAGAGACTCCCCTAGGAATTCTCCATTATTGTCCAGAAAAGGCTGGAATATTTTCACATGCAGGTATCTTGATTCTTTAGTTCCTAATAATGGATTTGCTTTCATAAACTATAAAACAACTTCTACCAACTACTCAGAACTTCCTTCTATGGATATACTGATATCATCTAGGTAAAGAGATAATGAGTTAGTCTCAATTGCTTATTGTGTAGACTCCCCCTTCTCTGATCTCTTCCCAAACAGAGTGAAATGTGTGGTTTCACTTTTTAGATGAGACAGTTAACTTCATCCTTATAAGATTGGAGTAGAATAATAATATCTTGCTAATATCACACATGTTCCAAGGGTTATAGATCTCCTAAAGTGAGTCATTCAATCACAGATAATCCTGTAAGGTAACTCCACACCTTATGAGTAAACAAACACAGTTCTCTCATGAGTGGTTAGTAGGAAAAGTCAAGTAATTTGTTATCTGTGTGTACATTATCAAATAAGATATTGTGGTAACTCAGACTCTAGAACATAAAATCTCAAAAGGCTGATAAAAAATTAAGATACACTACTGAGTATATAACAAATTTACTGTGTTACACAAAACCTCAAGAGATTTTATTATATTTCAACCATAATATTAACCAGCAGTTAAGTGGAATGTTATTAATGGTTTTCTATTGCAGTTTTAAAAGTAACAAAAGTGCCTTTAAACTAATTTGTGTTTTTAAACCTCAAATACTAGAAAAATATTTTAGTTAAACCCAGGAGTTCAGATTCTCGTGAGACTGTTACATACATATATGGTCTCAGTAAAATAAATTATTTTTGCTGCCTGTATGTGCAAAGAGGCAGGTAGAAGCAGACCAGTGATAAAATATCAATATAATTTACATGTAGACATTCTTTTTATAGTCATATTCAGCATAATTTATTATTTTGTTAAAATAATCACTGATATCTTTTCACTCCCCCCCAAAGTGCTCCTTAATGGTAACCCTCTAAATTCTCTTGTAAAAATTTTAATTGAGAGAGAAATTGATTCAAAAAGGTGATAAATATGGAAAAGTTATTTCAATAAAAACTCTACACCTCTGACATTTTTAGCAATTTCCCTGTTTGTTGAATGCTTATGTTCTCTAAGTAGCATCCTTAATCTAGAGAATTTAATGGCTTTCTACTGCTTTTCCATGACCCAAGAAGCCTGAAAAAGACCTCTACCAATGCAATATAGAGGAATTCCGCAGAAGAGAACTAGGTACCAGAAGAAAGTAAAATAATTGTATTCCTTTTTTTCCTTATGCATAACCCTTTGTAGGGGATAGACCCAGTAAATTTTGAAAAACTAAAAAAAATAAATAAAAATAGAAGTAAAAAAGGACCCTGTAACTGTGTGGTTGTTAAAACATCTTAGCAGCCAATTACCAACTTGGAGCTCAGAAATACTTCCAAAATCCACATTGCCTTTCTCATCCTAAATGTTACCTCCTCAGTCAAGGTTTCATTATCTTTTCCCTTAGCTCTGTTTTAGAGCCTGGATTTTCTGCAGCTAATTTCTATATTCCAGTCCATCATTTCTAATGCTAGTTTCTGCAGAGTTCTTTTCTCCAAAATCCATATAGATCATGTTATAGCCCAAGTAATTCCAGAGTGCCTACTGAAAAATGGAGCTCTCTTAGGTTTACATTTAAACAACCCATCTGAATATGCCCACCTCTCTAACTTCCCAACTTTTCTCCTTACATACCTGAAGTTTCAACCAAACAACTTCAAGCACCTGCCTGAATATCCCACACCTTTTAGCAACTCAATGAGTTTACTATATGCTCTTATCTTTTAATAAACATTCCCACTTTTCTGATGGTCACGCTTCAACTCCTTTTCCAAAACCCCAGAGGAATGCTGTTTCCAGTTAGGTGGGAAGGAAAAAGAAAAAACACACCTAGGAAATTGATACATTTTTCCTTCCAATTTTCACATGAGTTTATTCATATGCTATAATTTAATTATCTGCTGGAGTCCTATTAAAGTTTGTTGAGATTAATATATCATTGGATTGACTCAGCAAATGTTTGGCGGGAAAGTATCTATATGATTTTGAAATTCCTTGAAATACAAGTTCATATAAGCCCCTCTTGCTCAGTGAACAATCCTGGTTGAATTCTGAAGCTCAGATTTCTTTTCTGCCACAGTGTGATCTTATCTTCACTTTATGGAAAAAAACCAACTTGGAATATAGTCACCTTTATTTTTGTTTCACCAAAACACCACTAAAATAAGCTAATTGAACTTAAAGTGGATCAAACTTCTGCTTACGTTCCTTTGTGACTTTTGCTCTGGCCCTGAAATTACCAGGGGTTTCTCTCTTGGTCTCTTTCACAAACACACATATACACATATCACACAATCCAAAGAGTTTAGCAAGTAATCTCATCACAATTATTCCCTGGACCAAGGGTAAATTTGTCTTCTGCTCTGCAATTTCAGTGTAGCTTGTCATGTTACGTATTTAAAAAAAAAAACAAAAACAAAAACAAAAAAAAACAAAAAAAAAAAAACAAAAAAAACATGACAGAAAAAAATAGTGATATTTTAGTAGGGAGGGAGATTTTAGATGCCAAATATGGTTTTAAATAGAAATGTATTTATAGGAATAAACCTATTAAAGGCTTTTATTTGTGGTCATGCCATTAACGTTAGCTTTAAGTACCTTAGGTATTCAGACCATATTGTATTCTCTGAAAACCTAGTGAGAAGTAAAATGCCTTGCATCTATTAGGCATAAAAATAAGATGCATTTATGGACTCAATAAAATAGAACTGAAGTCATCCTATCATTTCAATTTATATTTCCTTTCTAGATAAATGATATTTTTAACATTGAAAATATTACATGGCAACCATTAAAGGCTTTTGATCTAAACTAGAGAAAGAAATAGTTGTGAATCATGGACTTGAGTTCTTTCAAAATTAGATTTTCCCCCTGAAATCTATAATTTATGTGGAATTTGGGAAGTGCCTCACAGGAGTAACAATTTAGTAAGAAGATGGATCTATATTCTTAGTACTAAAATTGTGGTGTTTGGATATCAAAATTCTGGCTCATTTTCTGTATTATTACATGATTTCTAACAATGTAGTAAAGCCTGATAAAATATAAAGCGATAGCAATTAAGTATTTAATATTTGCAGCACAGTCATTTAAAAAAATTTATATAGAAATTATGCTTCTGATATAGTAAATAGATACTGCATCCATAGAACAAATACATTAGTAATGCTTTGAAAGCTTGCTACAAAATAGGTATGATGAAATAAATGAATAGGGGTAGAAGAGGGAGGCTGGTTAATTATATCATAAAAATATTATACCTTAAATAGAGAAAATTGCAAGATTAACTCCAAGCAATATTTTAAGCCTGAGCATGTTTACATCAGCAATTCTTCTACAGAACAGACCAGACTAATTGTTTTTAAGTTAAGATCACATGTGACAAAATTCACTCCGACAGCTTCAAATCAGCTTTTTAGTGCCTCGTTCTTGAACACTAGCAGATAGTCAAGGATCATCAGACATTTGAATTAAGCAAAGAAATTGGATAAATCAAATTAAAAGAAAATAATTCAGTAGAAAAATGTAAAAAGAAAATACAATTAAAAGTAATTGTCATTATGAGCGGACAAGTGATAAATGTTATGATGCCTGATGCTTGGTTCCTGAACCTAGTTTTGAAAACATAAGCAGATCTCTAATTGTATTAATTGCATTTTTAACTTAGCTCCACATTCTATTTGTTCCCTACTTCTGTTTTATGCACTTAACCTCGTGCATGATCAGTCACTAACTTTGCCATTTTCTACTTCCTGTTTACCCACTGATTATAGAAACCTAATGAGGACTGGTGAGTGACATTTATCTTGAGTATCTGATTATACCAGGTCCCAAATGGTGCCTCGGTGACCAGAAGAATGCTTACCTCTAGACTGTTTCAAAACTTCCTTTCAAGATTAAAACAAAACAAAACAAAAACAAAAACACAACAACAACAACAAAAAACAAACAAAACCTTTACCCTCTTCTCAGGTACATAAGCTGCCTCTAGACTCAACAAGGCAAGGCAGCTTTGGAATGATCCCCGCCTTCTTGTTGAGTTGCCTTTCTGATAATAAAGTTTTCTTGGCTTCAAAACACCAGTGTCTCAGAGGTTGGTAACTGTGCATCAGGTGCATGGAGAAGGCTGAGTTTGCTAACAGTTATAGTATCCATGAATTAAGAAACCCTCCACAAAGAAATTGAGAAATTAGAATTGCAATGAAACACTCAAGAGAAGAGTGGAGATAGAAGGCCAAGAAAATATCTAAGAAAATAGAGGGAAAAAAAGGTAGTAGATTTAAAATAAGAGAAAACACAAAAGAAATTAGAATTTGAAAAAAGGAAATTACAGAGCACAGAAAATAATTTTAAAAATATTTCAAAAACTTTCCGAGATGGGGGCGCCTGGGTGGCTCAGTTGGTTGAGCCTTCGACTTCGGCTCAGGTCATGATCTCACAGTCCGTGAGTTCGAGCCCCGCGTCGGGCTCTGTGCTGACAGCTCGGAACCTGGAGCCTGCTTCTGCTTCTGTGTCTCCCTCTCTCTCTGACCCTCCCCCATTCATGCTCTGTCTGTGTCTCAAAAATAAATAAACATTAAAAAAAAAACTTTCCCAGATGGAAGGACACAAACTCTGTGATGCAGAGGACCATTCAAGTGCCCGTGCAAATGGAAGGAAGAAAAAGAATCTCCAACGAGGCATATGAAATTTCAAAATGTAAAAAAAAAAAAAAAAAAAAACAAGAAAAATTCTGCAACTTTTGAGGAAGGAAATCAAAGCAGAATACAACCCATTTCACAAAAAGGATCAGGAACAAAACTGCAGAGTATTTCTCAACACTATTCAGAAATTAGAGTTTTACCCCCTAGAACTCTTCTAGGTCCTTACAGTGAGTGCTGGAGACAAGTCTCTTCATGCCTCTGACAGAGAAAGAGGAAAAGGAATCATTTTTAAATGGATCAGAGCATTCTGTTCTTAAGAAGGCCTGCCCTCAGGTGAAACTCTTTAACCTCAGTTTAACTCTTGGGGGTTTTATCAGAGCCCACTGATCTAGAGGAAGGGAAATATCCAAGTCAGCCTGTGTTACCCTTCTATATGGGAGGATTCCAGTTCCTCCCAACTCCAGTCCCCTCTGGCCATCCAGTCCTTCCTAAGGTTGAGGAGAAAAACTCTTAGAAGCTTTTGTGAATTTACAGTCCAGAAGCTCAACTCATCAAAAGAACAATTTCTAATCATAGGACTATAGACAGCTTTCTATCCCTCTATACCTTACCATTCCAATATTAAAGGCCTGTGTATAGTAGATCCTTTAACCCAGTATATCATATCTGGCTATCAACAAAAAAATTACAAAAGGTGGACAAAATGGGTGAAGGTGGTCAAAAGATACAAACTTCCAGTTTATAAATTAAATAAACCTTAGGGATGCAATGTGCAGCATGCTGACTACAGTTAGCAATACTGTATTATATATTTGAAAGTTGCTAAGAGAATAGATCTTAAAATTTCTTGTCACAAAATTTGTCAGTATGTGATGACTGATGTCAACTACACATTGTGGTAATTATTTCACAAGATGTGAAAATAAATTTTAAAAAAATACAAGGCATAATAAAAGGCAAAACAGGCAGTTTGAAGAGGGAGAGTAAGCATCAGAACCAGACCTAGGCAGGGCAGGGATGTTGAAATTCTCACACTGGGCATTTAAAACAGCTGTGATTAATATGCTCGATCTACTGGATAAAACACAGAATGTATACCAAAACAGATGGGCGATGTAAGCAGAGAGATGAACTTTCTAAGTAAAAGAAAATGCTAGATATCAAAGATACCAGCACACATGAAAACTGTGTTTGATGGACTCTGTAGTAGATTAGACATGGCTGAGCGAAGAATCTCTGAGCTTGAGATCTCAATAGGAGCCTCCAAAACTACTAAGCAGAGATAAAACAGATGGAAAACAAACAAACAAACAAAACAGGAGATCTGTGGGACAGCGACACAAAGAGTAACATACACAAAATGAAAATACCAGCGAGAGAAGAAACAGAAGAAATACTCGAAAACATGACTGAGAATTTCCCCATATGAATGTTAGACACCAGAACACAATCCCAGCAAAGTCAGAGCACCAAGCAAGATGAAGGGCAAACAAACAAAACCCCACACAGCAACTACAGCTGGGGTTATCACTGTCAAACTACAGAAGATCAAAGTAAAAGACATAATTCTGGAATAAAACAGAGGGAAAAGAGATCTTATCCATAGAGGAGCAAAGAGAGAATCAGCTTCTCAAACCCCATGCAACCAAGATGCGAGTGAAGTGACATATCTGAAGTGTTGAGAGAAAACGAAACAAAACCAAAAAACAAACAAACAAACGCACTGACCTAGAATTCGGCATCCTATGAAATTATCCTTCAAAAGTGAAAAAGTGTTATTAAACAGAAATTGAGGGAATTTGTTGACAGTAAACCTGCCTGGCGAGAAATGTTGAAACAAATTCTTAAGTGAGAACAAAAGGATATGAGCCAATATTTGGATTTTCGTAAAGGAAGAACATTGGAGAGTGAATAAGAATAAGCTTTTATTTTACCTATTCTTAATTGATTTAAGAGACAACAGTTACTTTAAAAAATGGTAAGGTGTATTTAATCAGGTATGCTTATGTCTAAGGAAAATGGGTAAAAAATGATGTAAGGTATAGAAGGAAGGAATTAGGATCACTTTGTTATTTTAAGATACTATACTTATTAAGTGATAGAATGTTCTTCGACACCTGGGTTATGTGTAATGTATATTGCAAACTCTAGGGCAACCATCAAAAAAAAAAAAAAAAAGGTAAAAAAAGGTAAAAATTACGTGCTAAAAGAAAAAAAGGGGAGAGAAAAGAACATGAAATGTGAAATTGAAACCACAAAAGAAAAATACGTGAAAGACAAAAATAGGAACAAACAGCAAGTACACAAAGTAGAAAATAGTAAACAAATATGTTAAATATTAATCCAACCATATCACTTTGAACACTAGTGGTCTAAATACATGTATTAAAACATGGATTTGGGGTGCCTGGGTGGCTCAATTGGTTAAGGGTCCTACTCTTGATTTCAGCTCAGGTCATCATCTCACAGTTCATGAGTTCGAGCCTCACCTAGGCTCTGCACTGACGGTGGAGCCTGCTTGGGATTATCTCTCTCCTCCTTTCTCTGCCTCTCCCCTGCTTGGGTGCTCGCTCTCTCTCTCAAAATAAATGAACTAAAAAAAAAAAAAAAAAAAAAAAAGACATAATTGAACACACAGATTGTCACTGGGGCACCTGGGTGGCTCAGTCAGTTAAGCTTCTGATTTCAGCCCAGGGCATGATCTCATGGTTTTGGAGTTTGAATCCCGTGTTAGGCTCTCTACTGTCAGTGCAGAGCCCACTTGAGATGCTTTATCCCCTCTCTCTCTGCCCCTGCCCAGACCATGCTTTCTCTCACAAAAATAAACAAACATTTAAAAAACAAATCAACACAGATTTTCAGAATAAGTCAAAAACATTACTTATATGTATCTTGTCTACAAGAAATTCCCTTTATAAAAACACAGAAAGTAAATGGATAAAGAAATATATACTATAGCTTCATAATTAAAAGAAAGCAAGAATAGCTATATTAGTTTCAAACATATCAGATTTTAGGGCCAGGAAAGTTATTAGGGATAAATAAGGGCATTACATATTGATAAAACCGTCAATTACTCAAAAAGATCTAACAATCCCTACTGTGCATGCTCCCAACAAATCTGGGAGGCAAAAACTGATGGAAATGCAAAACTTAGACGAATCCAATTAATAGCTGAACACTTCAAAATCTCTGTACTAAAAATGCACTGATTCAAAATGCAGAAAAAAAAAATCGGGAAGGACACAGTTGAACTCACTATCACCAAACAATGGGACCTAATTGTCATCTATATACTAGCCAAAACAGCAGAATACACATATTTTCAAGCTCACGGGGAACATTCTCTAAGATAGAGGACATTCAGGGCCATAAAACCTATTTAACAAGTTTAAAAGAATAGAAATCATGAAGCGTATTCTCTCAGACCACAAAGATATTAAACTAGGAATCAGTAACAGAAGGATAGCTAGAATATTCCAAAATATGTAGATTTAAAAACATACTTCCAAATAAAAGATGGCCATAGACGTTAGAGAAACTAAAAAATATTTAAAACTACATTAAAAGAAAAATATATACCGGTATAGTACTTAAGTGTTGAATCATTAAATTTTACATTTAAAACTAATATTGTACTGTATGTTAACTGGAGTTTTAATAAAAAGTTAAAGAAAAACATTTAAAAAAAGATGGGGCTTCCTCCTCCGGGGGGGGGGGGGATATATATAATTTAGCAAAATTTGTGAGATACATGAAAACAATGTTTACAGTCATATTTATAGTGTTGAATGAGCTTATTAGAAGTTAAGATAAATATAAAATTAGTTATCTAAGCTTTTACTTTAGGAAACTAGGAAAATTAAGTTGAATTCAATGTAAGCAGAATAAAAATTAGAGTGGAAATAAATGATATTGGAAACAGGTAATCGATAGAGAAAATCAACTGAAACAAACCCTGGTCCTCTGAGATTAATAAAAGTGATGAGGGGCACCTGGGTGGCACAGTCGGTTAAGCGTCCGACTTCAGCCAGGTCACGATCTCGCGGTCCGTGAGTTCAAGCCCCGGGTTGGGCTCTGGGCTCTGGGCTGATGGCTCAGAGCCTGGAGCCTGTTTCCGATTCTGTGTCTCTCTCTCTCTTTCTCTCGGCCCCTCCCCCGTTCATGCTCTGTCTCTCTCTGTCCCAAAAATAAATAAAAAACGTTGAAAAAAAAATTTAAAAAAAAATAAATAAAAGTGATGAACCTCCAGTTATGCTGACAAAAAAAGAGATAAGACACAAATTAGTATTCTAAATGAAAGAGGGGGCGTCACTACAGATTTCATGGACATTAAAAGGAAAATGAAAGAATTTTATGAACACTATGCCCACAAACTGACAACCTAGACGAAATGGATCAATTCCTTTAAAGACACAAGCTACCAAAACATACACAAAGAAATAGATGATATGACTAGGCCTAAATATATATTAAATTGTATAATTAGTGTCAGCAAGTGTCAGCCCTAATGCATTCTATAAGACCAGCATGACGCTGAGATCAAAAGAAGACATTACAAGAGTGCTCTAAAGCTCCCATAGTGTCTGAACCAAGTCGCATTGATTGCCTTTCAGTGGGTCCCCAAACCAATGCCCCTTCCGTGTGAACACTTCCATTCATGCAAGTCAGAAAGTACTCCTTAGGACAGCCCATCTTAAATGTCAGAATATTGGACTTACATCCCACCCTGTTTCCTTCCCCAGGAATTAAAAAAAAAAAAAAAAAAAAAAAAAAAAAATCGGGGGGTGAGAGGTTTCTTTCTATTACGCCACACTACACTGGAAAGAAGGCCCCTGGAGAGTAAGTACAACAAATTTTCCTACTGGGTGTTCACTCATACGGCTTTTCCTTTACCTGGGGTACAGAAACCTCTTAACTGGTTTAGAGATTTCTTACAAAGGCTACTGGTCCGTGTCTTGCTAAGTTCGTGCTGCTGTGGGAGAAAGTCTGAGGCTTCTGTTCCACCACTCTGCTGATGTCACTGTAGGTTTTTTAAAAAGTTTAATATGTATTTAACGATGCTAACTTGCTAGTATAGTCTACTGGCTTAATGAATATATTGAGTTTTTCTGTCTAATTATGTACTGAAACTGTAAGAAAAGCCAGTGTTTTGTAGTTATGTAGTTGGAAAAACAAAGTGTAACTTAACAGACTTTACAGATAATTGAAGATATTCTTTGGGCACTACATCAAAACTCAGTGTAGTATTTCTTTCAAAATTAGTTTTAATGTAGAATTTTATATCATGTAAACTTTTAAAGTATTATCTTAGTAAAATTCATGGGGGTTGATCTTGTACTTTGAATAGAATTTTACCCATGAGTGGTTCTAGCCTTACAGTGAAAGTCTTATGAACTCGTAAAGGTCTCCAGAATATTTTGAAAACTGTTTGCACTAGCTTATGCCTAAAATATGTGTTTTCTTCTTCTACCTAAATTGAGATAACAAAGACCAGGTATATACAGCTTGAAAGTTTGTTTTATTTCCTAATCATATTAAACAATTTCTTCTATCATGAGATAATATTTTTAAATGGGGTTATAGGCTAAATTCTAGACATAAAAATAAGTAGGGATTATTTAACTATTTTCCTATTACTGGAAATTTAATTCCTATTTTTTTAATATCATACCTAAGAGGCAAACTTTAGCCACACTCCAATTAATTCATGAATGGGGGAAATAAACATGATGGGAACAGGGAGCAGAGAAAGAAGTACTTTCATTTATTAAATTACTAATGAAATGCAAATTCTTACAGTTGGATCCTTTGGTCATAAAACAAAATTAAATATCTACCTCAGTCTTGTAGATTTTATTACTTAAGTGTTTGTTAGGCATTACAAATTAAACTAGGGACTATGTACAAACTTGTTTTTAGTTGTAACCTGAAGGATAGGAATACAGCATCATAAGAGTACACGGTAAGGAAGGTTAGGAATGCTTTGTGTGTCTGACTTGTAGCTAAATGCAGGAGATGGATATACTCTTCTACATTCAAAGCTGGGGAAACTGATCACACAAAAACAACGAGGTTTATGTGCACAAAAGAGGACTTAGAAGACAACCCAGATCTGTCATTATTATTCCACAAATTTACTTTTAATTTTTTAGAAGAAAATTATAGCTGTTATGTTACAGTCAATCGATTTAAAATATTTTAGGATTGATAATAGGATGTTACAGTTAAAAACACTACAAGGGTCTGAGCTATTGACCAAGACTTTTCTAGTTAGCATGATGAATATCAGAAAGGAGTTTTAATTCATAAAATTAATACTAAACTGAAGTCAGAATTGTATGTTCACTGTTAAAATGAGAAGCATTCAGGATATATTAGTTGGATAAAGCATTGTAGAAAAATGTTTCATGGCCACATGAATGGGGTAGAAGAAACCAGCAAGCCCTGTAACTTATACCTTAAGAATTGTTAAACCCATTTCACAGGTCTCTAGCTAATACCAACAGCAGGACTAACCAGATCCTGCTCTGGAGTACTCTTGTGCCCTCTCCGAGGGAGCTGAAATACCTAAGTGACAGGGAAGATGAACTCACTTCAAACCTACACAATAGTTTCTTCAACTTACACCATAGTTGTTTCCTCACCCACTACTGGCTAATACTTAAACAACAACTGCATGTGAAGAAGAATTTCTCCTTGTGAGACTACTTCTCAAACCTTTTGGTAGCTAATTTTATTCACTGCAAAGAACCTAAGAGTTCTGCATGAATAAACATAGGTCACTTTCCAGCCATCGTTGTATGAACTTCGTAAAGCTTTGGTAAACACGAGTCAAAATAAAAAGATGCCTAACTACCAAAACACTTAGAACTAAATTACAGAAAGCACAATACTACAGTAGAGTCTAAATTAGAAATCTAGACCATATATAAAAAGAACATAAAATTTAGACAAGGTGAAGATATGTTAAACATCACCGATTACGTATTTTCTATGTTAATCTATATTGTATACTTAACATTTGCTAAGAGGCAAGATCTTAAATCTTTTACACACACACACACACACACACACACACACACACACACACACACACACACACACACTGGTGACCATGAAGAGGTGATGGATAAATTGAGTTGATTGTGGTTATCTTTTCCCAGTGCATATACATCAAAGCATTGTACACCTTAAACATACATAACTTTTATATGTCAAAGATCTAAGTTAAAAATTTTGTGTCATCTGAAATTTCAAGTATGGCTTTACTATTGTCTATAAGCTAAAAGTGTATCATATGAAATTATGTAAATAAAGTAAGCATTGCAATACCTTACTAGAGAGAAATAAGGGTGTATACAGAAGCAAAAACTATGTAGGAATAAAAGAAAAGCTAAAGGAGAAATAAAAAAGTAGAACTTCAGTAGAATTGAAATAACGTATAACCTCCAAATACAATTTTACATCAATTGCGATCAATAGGGAAAATTTAATGTTGTGCAATTCTCAGGCCAATCTTACCTTAGAATGAGGCCTCAGAAAATATAGAACCAGGCAGTTGGTGCCACTATTTTTTGTTATGCTCGTAAACCAGGACAATTTTCTCTTTTAAACCTTATAGGTGAGGTCAAGAATATTTCTTAGCAGCTTTTATTATCCACAAATGGAACAGCTAACTCAGAAACACTTCAGCAACCCTGACAAACGAGTACATGTAAAGGGAAAAAAAAATCCTACTCATCTACTAAGAAATGATATCTCCTCCTGATGATCTGTATCTTTTTTCCCTTTAACGCATTTAAAGTGTCTAAATTACAATCTAATTTATATAAATAGTCCAGTCTGAGAAATATCTTTAATGTATTTGAATATATTTAATAAAATATGAAAATATGAATGTAAAGTTATGGGTAATGAGAATATATTATATCGTTAACATTTTCTATTCACGTAGAATGATTCCAAAATATCCAAGTGATTCATATGTGTGAAAAACTGCATGGTCAGTTGAGTGTTAGAGAAAAGTGCAGGATCTCATTATGTAGCCAGGTCAAAGAGAGATAAATATATGATGTAGAATATTTATTCACTGTACAGAACATTTATTGAGTTTTAAAAATTTAAAAATGCCACAAAAGCAGCACAGTGAGAGTAGTGTGTTTATGTAGTAATATTTTTAAAAATGTTACTTCATAGGGAGAAAATGCTTAAAAACAAAGTTCAAACTAAAATATTTTACATTTAGGGGCGCCT
>NW_028240218.1:0-23198 GCF_028749965.1 Puma concolor
AGGAGATGTGGCCATAGACTGAGGAATAAGCCACTGCCAAAATTCCAGAGTTCAGAGTACATATAATGACTGCTTTTCTTTTGCTCTCTGCCTACCTATTAGTATACCTGCCAACTATGGACGGAAGCCAGAGGACAAGAAAGCCTAAACGATGCAGTCCATGGACGTGAGTTTACTGGCAGGCATAGGATGATCAAAAATATATCTGCAAGCATGAATTGAGGATTAGCAGTCCCTGGCTTAATATGGTTAGACCTTACAATAGTGTGAAAATGATAGCATTGTTTACAAATTGTCCTTTGAAAAGCACCTGGCTTGCTCAGTGGTGTAAGCATCTGACTTTAGTTCATGTCAAGATTTCACGGCTCGTGAGTCCAAGCCTGCCTCAGGCTATGCTGACAACTTGCATCCTGGGGCTGACTTGAGATTCTGTGTGTGTGTCTCTCTCTCTCTGCCCCTGCCCTGCTCGCACTCTTTCTGTCTCTCTTTCTCTCCAAAACTTGAATAAACATTAAACGTTTTCAAAGATAAATTGTACTTCAAATTGAAGATTTTGACCTCTCCCAGTGCTAATGAGAGGCGATACGACCCTCTCCTGTGATGCCTGGCAGAGCATCCAGCCACAGCTCCCAGTCCACCACATGATCATGGTGGTGAACAATCTATATGCTTACAGCCATTCTGTACTCACACAACCGTTGTGTTTATGCTTTCAACACAGTATTCACTGAAATACATGAGACAGTTAAACTTTAATATAACATAGGCTGTGTGTTAGATGATGTCTCATAATTTCAGCTCATGCAACTATTCTGAACAGACATTATAGAGGCTAGACTAAACTATGATATTCAGCACATTACGTGTGTTACATGCATTTTTGGCTTAGAATAATTTCCACTCACACTGGTTTTACCTAGAGGTGAGTCCATCCTAAATCAAGGAAGATTTGTAATGTAAAAATCTTGGGAAATTTCCTAGAACTGGAATTGTGGTATCAGTAGAACAGAAAGAACCTCTTCCACATCCATTCCTCCACCTCCTTCCCTTGCAGGTTATTACCAGCGCTGAGCTGTGCCTACAGGCACTCAGAATTAGGACTACATACCCCAGCTTCCCTTGCAGCCAAAGCAATATGAGAGGAAGTGTCATGTGACACCTTCTGAGAAAGTTGAGACAGCTGTGTGCCTTGTGTCCTTTATTTTTTCTTTGATATCATTCACATGCTGTCTTGGATCCTGAACTCTAGGCCAAACTATTTGGATGGAAAGTGAACTGAGATTCTTCCAGCAAGAGCTGGTAGGAACTAGAGTTCTATGCACTTCATAGAATACAGCTGCCCAATCAGACTTGAGCTGTATACCTCCAAAGTTCATTGATTTGGGAGAGAAATCCACTTTTACCCTGTTAAAACCATAGTTCTTCCTTGTTCTGTGTCGTAGGGAAAAACCTAACCCTCATGAAGGTATACAGATAACAGGTATAAATATTTTGAGTTTTTATGGATATTGTCAAGTTTGGTATTTTAAAGTGAATTTTTAGTACTGAGTTTGAATTCAGCTACTCCATTCACAGCACGTGTCTTAATCTTCTTGTGCCTCTGATTTCTCAGAGGGGTAGTAATATAAAGCACTTCATTTGGTTGTTATGAGGAATAATTAAATTAAAATATGTGAAATAAATCAGTGTCTGTCCAACATGCTAAATACTCAATAAATGTTCTTACTGTTATTTTTACCATTATCATGTTAAACTGTCCTCCAAAAAAGAGGTACCAGTTCGCCAATTACATTTCTGAAATGCCTCTTTCCTCTTCCGTTTTCCATAGTGTGCATTACCAATGTTTTTGTCCAAAAGATAGTAGTATTTCATTTTTATTTGCAATTCCTTTCTAAAATTGTGGTTGTACCTCTTATAGTTTTTAAAAGTTATTTATGCTTGTTTTCTGGTTAACTTCCTTTTTCTTTCCTCTATTCCTTCTATTGGATTTTTGTTTTGTTTTACAGTGTGGCTTAAAAAAAAGCAATACAAGCATTATGTGAATTTGTCTTCTGTGTTTCTATTGGTGGTGCAAATATATCCACTAATTTTCATTTGCCTTTTTTTAATTTTTTTATTTTTTTCACTTAATGTGTATTTATTTTGTGAGAGAGAGAGAGTGAGAGTGAGAGCAGGGAAGGAGAAGAGAGAGAGGGAGACACAGAATCTGAAACAGACTCCCGACTCTGAGCATTCAGGAAAGAGCTACATGCAGGGCTCAAACCCACAAACCATGAGATCGTGACCTGAGTCGAATTTGGAGGCTTAACCTACCAAGCCACGCAGGCACCTCACTTTATTTTTTCTTTTCCTTTTTCTTTTTGGCTTTGTTTTTTCTTTACAAAATTAAAAAAATATATGTACAATATAATAAAAATGATCCTTCTCTACTATCGTTACATCTGAGCTTAATGTCCACCCCTATTTTAGAAAGATCATTGTCATTCTGGATTATAAGAATAATTCCCCCATGTTTTCTCCTAGGACTTCATAGATTGACTTACAATAAAACATATCTTCTCCATTTGTAATAAAACTGGGGGAGGCAGTGAGATAAGATTTAAAGTGATTCTGCAGATGACTGTGTTGGAGCGTTGGCAAAAATGAATGCTTTGACACATAAATCTTACCTAAGAAAGTTATAGTTTCCTTTGATCCACTTAAAACATACTTCGTAAACAAAGCATGTGGGAAGCCATCCTCCTTGCAGGTATGGGGTAAGCTTGCCTCCTGGGCTTTTGTGTTGTTTTTTGGTTTCTTTATTTGTTTGTTTGTTTGTTTGTTTTACTCTTAGGGGGAAACGCATAAGTTGTTTATAATGAAATTTTGTATTTCCAGGTTAAGGTGCTGTCAGGTACAGCATAACTAATTTCCCAGTTTATAAGACTGCCTCTCACACATCGCTTCCTGGTGGTAGGCAAAATTTCTTTCTCTGCAACCAGGGCCATACTGCCACTTGTTCACAGGTTAAGTAATGATGCCAAGACATTTTTATGCCTATGCTAACAATGACCCACCTGTGGACAAGTGCAGACAGATACTGCCTACCTTTTAAGGCCAAGGAGGGATTGAGCCCACAGCCTTCCACTGGGCTCCACCATTGTTTCTGCTCTCTCTGGTGTTTCTCAGTTGTTATCATCATGTTTGAGAACACACGCTTAGAGTAAAACTATCTGACTATGTACTTCCATCTTGAGCTATAGGGAAACAAATAAAGTCCCCTTACCTTTTTTGTTCTTTGCTTTCTCTTTTGTGAAACGGGCATTATCACAAGGTAGGAATTCAATAATTAAAGAAATAAATACCTAAGTGCTTAAAATTTCTTAGCAACAAACGCTCAGTAAATATTAATAAGGCTTTTCCCAATAAAGAATAGAAAAATAACTTTCTTGTTTTCTCCTATATTTTATAGATGCATTTTTAAAGAAAACATATAACATTGGTAACAATATTATAGCATATAATAATATGACATAATGCAAATTAAGACATTTATAAGAAAAGTATTGAAACTTCATGAATAGTATCACTGTTACTATTATTCGAACAATGCATTTGCTTTGAAAGGTTCACTTAGTTATATACTAAATTTGCATATGCTTTGAACCTACTTCTGGATTCTCTATGATGATTCATGCATTCAGCTGGACCACATTTGCTTTATAACATAATTTATTATCTGGTAGAACTCGCCTAATTCATATGCTACCTTTCAGAAAAAATTTTCTGGATCAGCTTGAATTTTGATATTTATACAAAAATCTTAGAACCAGCTGATCTGATTTTAAAAATCCATATTTTATTGGGCTTGCAACAAATTTCCATAGAAATTTAGAGATAGTTGGCATTCTTACAATAATAACTTTTCCTATTCCTACACAGGGAATGTATATGTTTAAGCTTTTTTTTTTTTTTAAATCTCTTAGATGAGTTTAAAGTTTTCTGAAAGGCTTATTTATATACTTCTTTCAGTTTCTTGTTAAGTTCCCTCCTTCCTTCCTTCCTTCCTTCCTTCCTTCCTTCCTTCCTTCCTTCCTTCCTTCCTTCCTTCCTTCCTTCCTTCCTTCCTTCCTTCCTTCCTTCCTTCCTTCCTTCCTTCCTTCCTTCCTTCCTTCCTTCCTGCCTTCCTTCCTGCCTTCCCTCCTTCCACCTCCTTCTCCTGTTACTTCTGTTATGGCAAATGGCGCCAATTCTCTGACTATATTTCTAATTATTTCTTGTTTGTATGGGAGAATGCTAAATTGTTGCCTTGTGAGCCTGGATCATGTAATTTCATCAGGAAGACTCATGAAAAATCTGATCTCCCTTCCTTCATCGTAGTTATGTATAATTGACACTTGTTGCAAGGAGATAAACAGAGTCAAGAGAATTTCAGTCTTAGAAGAGAAGCCCCTGAGGTGAGAGTAGCCAGAGAGAGAGCAATTTGAGAGGGAACAAATGTGACCCAGAAAGGAGCTCACCGAACAGTGTGATTGGGATAACACCCAAAAAGCAGGTTGAATAGGAATAGCACCAAAAAGTAATTGTCAGATATGATCAAAGCTGTACAAGGGCAACTTGAAAGTGTTAGGTGTTTTCCTTAAATACAAAATATTTTGTATTTAACCAAGAAATTAAAAAGTTAACCAAGTTACCAAGTCAGTAAAATTAAACTTTTTTTCTTGTAAACAGAAAATTCAAGGAAACCAAATTATTAAAGTAAAACATGGTAACATTATAGAGCTTTTGGTTATTAAAAACTCCTATGTACATATGCCAATAAAACAGACAATGAATGTTTTGGACACAATGTAAAGGACTACAACTGGTTTAAGAAAAAGCAGCAAGAGAATGAAAGCGATGCAAGTCATTTCTTTGAAAAAATAGCATAACCCCATAACTCTAACACTGGAGCAAATGAGTAAGACTTGGGGACCAGCTAGCCTGGCTGAGATGTTTCTTGCCAACACTTACTTAGTTCTTACTCATACCAGGTGAGGTTCTGAACATTTCACAAGTACTTCATGTCATTCTCCTTAGGGCCCTATGAGGGAGGGGTTACTATTAACCTCCTTTTACACATCAGCAAAGTGAAGAAGTTCCGAGGTTAAGGAACTTGTCTGCTCCCAAGGTCAACACAGGTGGCATGTGATGGAACTGAGAGGTGGCATGAAATAGTGTCCTCTAGTGCCAACTCACCCAAGTTTACATCCTGTCTCACCACTACTAGGTGTATGATCATCGGCACAGATTTTTTTTAATGCTTTTGTGCTTTCGTTCTCATATATGTAAGACCAAGTGATGAATATAATGATCACATAAAGAGTTTAGAACAATATCTGAAACAGAGCAAACACCCCTTATATAGAATCCTATTATTACTGCTCTTAGTATTATTATTAAAACAGGACGGGAGAGAGAATACCTAAAAAGATATAATAACACATATGCAAACAAATGAATTTCCTGATACCTAAAATATCAGAAAATCCAGTAATTTAATGAGGTGCTCTAAAGTGTTTTTTTTTCTTTTTCTTATAAATTGAATTTATTTTTAAATATTTTATGGTTTTGAAACAATATCTTATTTCTTACTGAGAGAATGCAAGCAGGGTCAGAGAGAGAGGAATAGCATATCTGAAGTGGGCGTGATGCCTACAGCAGTGAGCCCAATGTAGGGCTTAAACCCACGAACTGCGAGATCATGACCTGAGCCAAAGTTGGATGGCCAACCAACTGAGCCACCAGGATGCCCCTATTTTTTTTTTTCACATATAGTGTTATATTAATTTCAGATGTACGATATACTGATTCAGCAATTCCTTACAATACCCAGTACTCATGGCAACAAGTGCACTCCTTAATCCCCATCACATATTTCACTCACTACATCTGCACACCCCCCCACTGGTAACCAGCATGTTGTTATCTATAATTAAGTGTATGTTTCTAGATTTGTCTATTACTCTGTTTCCCCAACATTTGATCATTTGTTTAGTTTCTTAAATTTCACATATGAATGAAGTCATATGGTATCTGTCTGTCTCTGACCGACTTATTTTGCCTAGCATTATATTCCCTAGCTCCATTCATGTTGTTGCAGATGGCAAGATTTCATTATTTTACGTGGCTGAGTACTATTCCCCTGTGTGTGGGTATTATACAGAATATACCACATCATATAATTATGTGTGTATAATACCACATTATAATACCACATCATATATACATACCAAATCTGTATCCATTCCTCACTAGATGGACACGTGGCTGTTCCATAATGCTGCCAAAATTATCAGGGTTCTTGTCTCTCTTTGAATTATCGTTTCTGGATTCTTTGGGTAAATACACAGTAGTGTGATTGCTGCAGTTGTAGTTTTCACGTTCTGAGGAACCCACTATGTTTTCCACAGTGACTGCACCAGTTTGCATTCCTATCAACAGTGCAAAAGTTCTTTTTCCATATCCTCCTCAACACCTGTTGTTCATTGTGTTGCTGATTTTAGCTATTCCAAAGAGTGTGAGGTGGTATCTCATTTTCCTTTTGACTTGCAATTTCCTGATGGTAAGTGATGATAAACATCTTTTCACGTGTCTGTTGGCCATCTGGATGTCTTCATGAAGGAGTGTCTGTTAAGGTCTTCTGCCCATTTTTTAATCGGATAATTTCGTTTTTCAGTATTGAGTTTTGTAAGTTCTTTATATAGTGGATACTAATCCATTCCTGGATATGTCATTTGCAAATAGCTTCTCCCATTCTGTAGGTTGCCCTTCATTTTTGTGGAGTTTTTCCTTAGCTGTGCAGAAGCTTTTTATTTGGATGCAATCCCAATAGTTTATTTTTGCTTTTGTTTCCCTTGTCTCAGGAGATATACCTAGAAAACGTTTCTTTGGCTAACGTCCAAAATTACTGCCTGTGTTCTCTTCTAGGATTTTTATGGTTTCAGGTTCGGCATTTATATCTCTAATCCATTTTGGATTATTTTCATGTGTTTTGTAAGAAAGTGGTCCAGTTTCGTTCTTTTCCACATTTCTGTTCAGTTTTCCAACACCATTTGCTGAAGAGAATACCTCTTTCCCATTTTATATGCTTTCTTGCTCTGTCAAAGATGAATAGACCAGAAACTTGTGGGTTTATTTCTAGGTATTCTGTTCTGTTCCATTGGTCTACGTTCCAATTTGTGCCAGTACCATGCAGTTTTGATAACTACAGCTTTGTAGTATAACTTGATATCTGGAGTTTGTGATGCCTCCAGTGTTTCTTTGTTTCTCTGTCTGTTTGTTTGCTTGTTTGTTTGTTTGGTTTTTTGCTTAAGATTGCATTGCTCTTCAGGTTCTTTGGTGGTCCCATATAACGTTTAGGACTGTTTGTTCTAGTTCTGTGAGAAATGCCATTGGTGTTTTCATCGGGGTTACATTACATATGTAGATCGCTTTGGTAACATAGACATTTTAACATTATTTGCCCTTTCAATCCATGAGCATGGAATTATCCATTTCTTGCTGTTGACCTCAGTTTCTTTCAACCTTATTTAATAGATTTCAGAGTATAGTTTATTCACCTCTTTGTATGAGTTTACCCCTAGATCTTATTTTTTTGATCCAATTATAAATGGGATTGTTTTCTTAATCTGTCTTTCTGAGGCTTCATTATTAGTGTATACAAATGCAACAGATTTCTGTATGTTGATTGTACCCTATGACTTTACTGAATTCGTTCTTCAGTTCTCACACTTTTGTCCGTGGAATCTTTCAGGTTTTCTACAGTAGAGTATCATGTCCTCTATAAATCGAGAACATTTTTCTTCTTCTTTATTGATTCCATTGCCTTTTACTTCTCTTTAGTGTCTAATTGCTGTGGCTAGGAGTTCTAGCTCTGTGCTGAATAAAAAAGTGGTGGGAGTGGACATCCTTGTCTTGTTCCTAAGTTTATGGGAAAAGCTTTCAGGTTTTCCCCATTCAAAAAGATTTTAGCTATGAGTTTTTCATAGATGGCCTTTATTATGTTGAGGTATTTTCCTCTAATCCTAATTTGCCGAGGTTGTTTATCATGAATGGATGTTGTACTTCTTCAAATGCTTTTCCTGCATCTGTTGAAATGATAATGTGGCTCTTCTCCTTTATCTCATTGGTGTACTGTAACGTGTTAATTGATTTGTGAATATTGGACTATACTTGCAAACTAGGAATAAATCTATCTCAATTGTGGTGAATACCTCTTTTTATAATGTATTATTAGAGTCAGTGTGCAAGTATTTTCTTGAGAATATTTGCATCAATGTTCACTAAACATATGGGCTTGTCCTTCTTTTTCTTAGTGGACTAGTTTTCTGATTTTGATATCAAGTAAATGCTGGTCTCATAGAATGAAGTTGCAATTCCTTTGAGAAGAACAGGGAGTAACTCTTCTTTAAGTTACAGTAGAATTAATTTGGTCCTGAACTTTTGTTTCTTCAGAGCTTTTGGATTACTAATTCACGATTGAGAGTCTATCTCACCATCTCTGTGCCCCTCCTCTATACTCTCCCACTCTCTCTCTCTTTCAAAATAAATAACTTTTAAAAAGATAAGTTTAGACACTATAAAATCAAATAAAATATCAGCAATTTGGGCAATATTGTCATATGGAATGAATTTGAGAAGCGTTTCAATATTGACTTTGAACTTGTCAACCCAATTTTCAATAAATAAAAATTTAAGAGGTGTTGCAAGATTGAAAATCAAATCATATTTTGAAGGAGCTTTTTAAAAATCATATATTAAAGCATAACAAATTTGAGAATGAATGTTGAAAATAAAATTGTGAACAAAAAAAGTACCCAATTTTTTGATCAACCAATTTGATCACACACTCACACCCACAAGACTCCTGAAAGAGTCCTAGTACTGATGTCCTTGTGTGAACTTCGCTGTTTCTGAAATGACCTCAGGTTACGAATGGGTGGCCCAGATTGCAAGCCAACAGAGTGGAGGGTCACGGGGAGGTGGGGCTCTTAAAGGCCACGGACACGCCATCCTCTCCCGTGTGCCCGCTGCCCTCTCATCATCAGCCGTGATGAGTCGGGTGCTGTTCTTCCTCTGGGTCCACAGGCTTATGCTGTGTGTCCAACACGCCATGTGAGACTTGTGAGAAGACTCCCAAGGGCAAACACCAGCAGGCACTCAGAGAGGTCGCCTCGTCCCAGGCAGCCTGCGTTCCTTGGCCCGAGTGCCTGGACAAAGGCTGCCTCGGCCACAAGGGAACGATGGACTTGTGCAGCCTTTGCATTCTGTGCAGAGGTCCCGGGCAGGCCTGGATGTTAGAAAGGACTGGGATGAGCCTCACCTGGGAAGAGGTGAGTGCTGGGGTACTCCTTACACAGCAGATGGCTGCTTGCCAGAGATGTCTGTGCTAGGGATAGGGGAAAAGCTCCACCGTCCTAGCAGTGCAATAGACAGAGTTCAGCCCTGTCCATCGCAGGCTCTTCTCTATCGCCAAGTTACACGGCCCCCAGCACAGCGTGCCTGAGACTGACATCCCCACACTAATCTTCCTGTCTCCCAAGCTGCCCAAGCCCCCCAGGAACCCCACGGCACAGCTCTGCAGTACAAGAGCTTTCTCTGCAGTGGCTCTATTCCAGAGAAGGCGTTGGCAGTCCCAATGCATGGAGGCTTCTCGCCCATACCAGTATGCAGACAACATGGTCAGCGGAGTTCCTCATGCTGTGGAGTTGGGAATCTGTACGCCCAAGCCTTACCTCTTCCAGGGCGGAGGCTGTCGAACTCTCTAGAAGGGAAGGCAGGTCTTTCTCTCGCTGCTGTCTGCACACTGGCTGGAGAAGCACGACTTCTCAGCAGCTTGATGTTTAAACGCCGGGGTACCCTGGAAAAGCTCCCTGTGCTGGCCCGTGTCTTTGGGTGTGAACATCCAAAGAAAGTATGGCCCATGACTCTGCAGTGGGAATATGGCCTCAGTGGTCATGAGGCTGGGCCCTTTGGGGCATCTTTCTGCACAAGCAGGCCGTTACTTGATAGGTCTTGCCGAGCAGGAACACTTTACGTGACAGGGGAACACAGGGTCCCCCACGTGTTCATATATCGCGCCAATACCTGCTGAGGGGCCAGGGTGACTTTTCCGCCCGGCTTGTCCCAAAGAGAAAGTAAGGGCAAGGCGTGGGTGTGGAATGCCCTCACGGCCCCCAGAGCAAAACCCTCATGTGTGGATACTTGTGTCCAGGGACCGTGGTCAGAGGCCTGAGTGTTCTGTGTCCAAGGGATTACAGCCCTCATGCTGCACACCCTGCAGCCCCGGGTGTCCTCCCGTAGCCGCTGCACTCCCTGGGGAGACCCAGGGTCCAGGAGCTGCTAAACCCACTGCACAACTGTATGTGCTGCCTAGCGGCCCCTTCAACCACAACACCAGCGTGTGTGAGCTCCAGAGTGCTGTCCCTCGACAGGGGACACCCTCGGCAACTCAGGAGCCTTCTGACTTCCATGTCTCTGAACCACATGTGTCCCTCATTAGCCTGTCAGGATCGTCCTGTTGTTCTCTGTGTACAGGAAATGTCTTGCATTGCCTCTGCTCCTCTGTCTCCCTGAGTGAGCCCTGGCGTGTCTGTGTCCTTTCCTGGCTTTGCCTGTGCCAACGCCTCTCTGGTGATGCCTCCTTGACTGGCCTAAGTGGGCACAGCTGTACCCGTGTAATCGCCTTCGTCTCTGCACACCTGTGTGTTGTGTCAGCTGCGGTTCTGCTTGCCTGTCTTGTCTTTGGTGTATGCTTCTGCGCTTGAGTGTGTTTCCCTCTGAATTCAACCCCTTTCTTCCACTGACAGATCCAATTGCTGTCCTGCTGTCAGGTGGAGGGGCTTCTGCGTGTTCTCTTATATGTTCCCGGAGCCAGAAATCCTTCCGTGCCCGTAGGACCTTCGTCAGAGGATTGGCCATGCACTCACTGCCAGCCAGTTAATGTCCCCAAATGCAGCTGCCTTGCTCTGAGCATGAAGTCACACCTCTATTTTCCGTCCTTCTGTTTTCAAACCCTTAGGACCCTAGGGGCTCAAACGTCACTGGCTTGCACGTTGCAGATACAGGCTTAAAGTGTGAAAAGCCGTCTAGCAACGTTTTCCCACTTACTCTTTTGCCAAGTGGCATGTTCCTGGCTGGGAGAGACTTCCCCCTGCCAGCGTGTGTCTCGTTTCCATGTGCCTCCTGTGTGTTCTGTTCCCTCATTTGTCCATTACTTCCTCCCTGGGAGTCTGATTCATGTTTGCGGGAACCATGCAGACACCTTTGACTGCAGGGTACTGAGCTCAGCTTAGTCCACCAGGACTAGTGCATGACTGAGGAACACAACGGGCAGTCACGGAGGTGCCCGTATCCTTCACGTGCAAGCGCTCCATCCAGCCACCTTCACCGAGACATTGCTCAGCAAACCTTCTATGTTTGTGGTGAGAGCACTTAGCTCTGAGAAACATGACGATGCGGTGAAGCGTTCCTTACGGCTGCCCTGGCAAGTTAGATCCCCAGAACTCATGCACATGGCATGAATGCCTCTTCACACCCTAGGCCCGACACCTCCTCATCGCACCCTCCCCTGCTTAACACCTCTCTACTCTCTAGTGGACTGCATGCCTTTAACTCCTTTTAATCTCCTCAGGAGTCCATCAAGCAGGGGTCACCACCACTGTGTTTCTGTCAGGGGTTGGCCTCTTTCAGGGAGCCCAGTGCTTTCTGCACTGATGCTCAATGCACCCGCTGAAGGGTGAGCCAAACTAAGCCTAACGGGAACCCTTTGGCCCTACGTTTCCCACATATGTGCCCGGTGGCAGAGGTGCACAAGGAGCCGGCCTGCATGGGTCTCTCAGGTCCTCCACAAGGTACAAATACCGCCTCAGGAAGCTGATCCGCATCACATGGGCATAGCTCTGCTTGCACGTGTTAGCCTTTCATATCATATGGGCAGCCCAGACTTAGAAATCCAGCTCCCTGCTTACAACTATCCAGACCTCGTGCTTGTGCAGACGCTCTGTGTCTGTACAGACATTTGAGTCACGGTCTCGTGACCTGTCAATACAGCTTGACGGTCTGTCCTTACCTTACAGCCTGGGATGCGGTTCTCACTCATTGTCCTCCCCTCGGGTGCGAGTTTCCTCCAGCACTGTGGTGGAATGTAACCTTTATCACCATACGTTGGCTTGAGATTACTGGGCGGATCACCTGTCTGCGTCCGGGGATGCGAAGGAGACCTTGGCTCTTTTGCTCACGGTGCACCCTTTCTTGTGATGAGTGGCTTTGAATGAGAAGCTTGCGAGAGGCGAGGGGCCTCAGAGTGGAGCACATTTCCTGGGCATCTGTGAGAACCTCATTGGTTCCACTCGGAAAGCATTGACTTCCATGGATGTGCAGCCTCTGCTTTTGCTTGAATTTGCCGAGCTTGGGGACGTGATTCCTTCCCACACGTGCTGTCCCTAGGTCTCTGCGGTCTCTTTCCGGCAGTCCCGTTTCCTGTCTGCTGCTGGTAAATACAGGGCTTCCAGAAGCCCTGTGGGGATCGGGTCCTTGCTTTCTTCCCTGCGGTGCCCTCTTCCTCACCCAGAGTGACCTCACTGCAGCTTCCTTCTAGTTCCTGGATCATTCCAGACTGCCCTTAAGGTCCAGGTGGGAACGGTGCCTTTTGTGCTGAGGGCTGACCACTGTACAGCATTCGTCTCTGTGGAAATTGCACAGGTGAACTTCACCAGGTGAAACTGCACACTGCAGTTGCCCTGTCGTCAGAGTCAGCCCACCTGTGTCTGCCTCAGCTGCCCCTGCAGTCCTTCCTCTTACCCTCCCCTTGCCTCCCCCTCCCTTGTCTTCTTCCTGCCCCTCCCTCCCACTTCTCTTCCAGGTCTCTTTGTCTTTGTATCCCTCCTCTCCCTCACTTATGCCTCCCCCTGTCTCCACCTGTCTCCTTGTAATAGATGCCCCTCTGTCTCTTCTTGTCTTGCTCCTCCTCCCTGTCTCTCCCGCCAATCTCCCTGTGACTCTCCCTCTCCAGGCCGGTCTTCCCCTCCACTCGTCCTTCCTCCCTCTGCTTGCATGTGTCTCTCTCTCTCCCTCTATATCTCTGTCTCCCTGTGTGTCTCTTTCTCGCTGTCTCTCTCAGTGGACATTCTGTGTCTGGGTGCACGCTTCTTCAGAATTCTCGTTGGCGCCTGGGAAATGTGGAGGGAACTCGTCTGCTTTCGTGTGTACTAGTGACAGCAGGCACGGGGCTTTCTCAGAGACAGACACAGACAAGTTTGTAATTCTCGGTGAAGGGCCCCTAAGCACCCTGCTTGGAGTCGTCCTACTTTTGTTGGAAGGTTAGATTTCCGGACCGGAGGGAACTGCTAAATCCTACTACCCCATCTCCCTGGTGCTCTGTACGGAGATCAGTAGGGCACCAGTGGCAGATGGGGCTGTGCGGGTTTTTGTTTGCTCTGAATTGCAGTGCATTGAGTTCTACTGAGCTGCTTTCATGCAAGGACACGGCGGTGTGGTGGGTCTAAGGGGGGTGTCACTGGTTCTGGGTGGGCACCCACCTTACCGCCGCCCTCAGCCTGATGGCCAAGGAGGAGAAACCGTGCGGACGGCCATGTGGCCCCGGTAGGTGCGACACCTAAGGACTTCTCCAGGCCTTGCCCCAGCTTCATGAAAAGGAGCAAGGGGACGGAGCAGGCAGTGGCTCACCCTGTGGACGTTCCTGTGCTGAATGCTCTGCTGCCCGGAGTGAGGCCTCTGGGGAAAGGGTGTACAAGCGAACACAGACTGTGTGACACCGGGGACCTCGCGAGTCAGGCCTGGAAGGTCACAGTGCTGAAGAGGACATGCGGCAAAACGGGGTCAACACTGGCGGTTGGTCCCTTGCTCCAGAGCCCGGACCGGCCGCTGGCACGTGCTAACTGGCGGCAAACACCCCGTCTTGCTGTCTTGCAACTGATTGCTCCGCCAACTTGGCCAGCGGGCATGACCTGCCCTGGAAACACTTCGCCCCCAGACCTCAGGCGCACACTCTGCATTGCCTCTGTCTCAGCCCCTCCTCCACAGCAGCCACAGCCAATGCAGAGTCGTCAAATCCCAGAGCCTGTGTGCCTGGGCCCCACTTGTGCGGGCTGCGGCGGGAGGCAGCAGGGACCTCAAGGCCTTGCGGCCAAGGCTCCATCCACCTGCTGCCATTTCCCTGTCCTTGTCCTGAGGCTGCCCTAGCTACACTGGGGCCGGGGCCGAGCGTCATGGCCAGCGCGTCGCGGTCCAGAAAAAGCGGTGATTCCCGGAGACCCTGGGCCCTGATCGTCCTGGATGAGAAAGGTCGAGAGTCCCTGGCCTGCGGGAATGCAGGGGCGCTGCAGGGCGTGGGCTGGCCACAGTCCCCAGGTTCAGGGGCGGCAAGCGCCCATCCTGTGCAGGAAGCCCAGGCTGGGTGTGAGATACAGGTGGCAAGCCCAGTGGAGGAATTGGTGGTGATATTGGATGACGGAATGGTGGCGGCTGAGGTGGTGATCGGGGTGGAGGAAGAGGACGGGGAGGTGACCGAGGAAGAGGTGGCTGGAGAGGAGAATTCTGAGGAAGCCTAGGCTAAAGCAGAGGACATGCCTGAGCAGGAGTAGGTGGAGGAGGAGAGACAGCAGCTGAAGGAGATTCCGGAGCAAGAGGAGAAGACTGAGGCAGATGCAGAGGTGGAGGAGGGGCCCCAGCTCTCACAGGAGCTGCAGCAGCAAGAGCCAGTGCTGCGTCCTGCCTCAGCCCAGGACCCGCTGGCAGCGCTGGAGCGTTTTCAGCTGGAGATCAGCGCTGGGAATGCCCAAGATTCCAGGGCCTTATGGCGGCTGAAGCGCAGGATTCTTCGGAGGCGCATTTCTTACCTGGATCACTGAAGGGCCATCATCAAGCACATCCCTGGCTTCGGGGCCCAGGCGGTATCCTTCTTGGTGCTGGTGGGTAATGGCGTGGGCCGTAGTGCAGGAGGGCTGGGCCCTCAGACCAGGGTGCTTCAGGGCGAGGGACCCCAGGGAGGAGAGCTGGGCAGTGGTCCCTGGCCCTGGGTTGTGTGGTCTGGGATCCAATGTAAGGCCTTGGACAGGGGCGGTTGTTGGGGATGGGGGGACTTGGGGACTTGGACCTGCTTCCTCTAGGTCTCCGCCAGCGTTGGCCTGCAGGCTGCTCTCAAACATTATTTGTGGACGTGAGCCATGTGTCCCCATGCTACCAGAGCTAGGGTAGCACAAAGCAGCCTTCACTCAGAGCAGATAAGGCAAGGAAACGTTTCGCTGCCAAATGGGAGAGTTACACAGGCCGTACACCCACCTTCACATTCACAGGCTGTGCACGTTTTCTAGCAGTTCCGTCAAAAGAGAGCATTTCAGACACACACTCATGGCCTTTAGTGGAACCATGCCACCCCCCTGTTCCAGACAGTGGGACGACTCAGACTGACTCCGAGCGAGGTACAATCTGCCTCCACAGACCATCACACACACACACACACACACACACACACACACACACACACACACACACACACACACACACACACACACGGGATTCTCTCCTGGTATCTCCTCCCCTGCTTCCCTCTCTGTCCTCAGGCTCCGGCTGGGTCCCACCCATGTCTTTCTATCCTGACTGGCTGTGTCACTTTGTCTACTTTCATTTCCCTCCTCTCCCCTCCTTGTCCGTGCTTCTCGATCCTTTCTCCCTCCCACACCCTATGTTTGCATCGTAAGTGTGCAGTCGGTTTCTTGTAAGCCTTGTTATTCCTTCTGGACTCAGAAGGCTGGTGACAACATTGGTCTTCACGGGAATATGCCAAGACACCCTGCCGTGAGGAGGGGTCAGAGCACATGCCAACATCACAAGCTATGATGGGCTGCTGGCAACCCACACAGGTCAGGTATATGAAGGAACTGTGAGGAGTCCAGGCAGTGGAGTCTCTCCCTGCTGTGTGCAGACAGCGTGGGAGGTACAGGAAGCACAAATGCTCCCCGTGGATGTCCGCCCTCTCCCGGGCTTCCCCCTGCTCCTTCAGTCTGGTTTTGCCTGCCAGTCTTTGGGACTGGAGCTGCCGTGACCCCAGGCGCCACTGTGGTGACAATCTCGCACTTCTTTCCATGTGCCCCACCACACCATGTCCTCCCGCAACCTGACAGCCATTCTCAAAGTAGTCCAAGGCCATTGGGGGCTGGAAATGAATCCCTGGGTGAGAAAGCAAGAGGGATCACAAAAGGGCGAGGCACAAGAGTGACACCATCTGGGATGTATTTGCAAATACCCCGTATCACTCTTGCTGTCTGTTGCGTGGGGGTGCGTGTGTGTGCGTGTAAGTGAAAATGTCTGGGTGTGCTCATATGCGTCAGGGGCTCTGCATCTGTGTGGGCGTGAAAGACACAGAACTTCTATGTTTGCCCATGCAGAAACAATGCAGGACGCGAGCAGTGCTGGAAGAGATGGGTGGATGCGTCTCCTGTCTTCTTTGAGCCCCGGAGACAATTGGGGAAATGATCTCATGTGGCAGCCTTGAAGAGTTGCCACGATGTTTATGTGGACACATACAGGAAGCTAAAAACCCTTCTGTTTGTGTGTGTGTGTGTGTGTGTGTGTGTGTGTGTGTGTGTGTGTGTGTGTGTGTGTTTATGGGGGACCCAAGGAGGGACGACGAGGACGGGACCTGAGTGTGACTGTCCTAACCGCTGCCAGGGTGATTTTGTGTGTGCAGGAGTGGTGCAGTACTGGTGTGGGGCAGGTGTTGCCATGTGCACAGAGGCCTGCCTTCCTGGGCAGGCAGAGTCTGGAAGGAGGAGGAGGAAGAGACAGACCTGTTACGTGGAGACTTGTTGTATAGGCCAGAGCCAAAAGGCAGGGAAGGGGATTGCACAGCGGGACCAAATTGGTCCATTGCGTCCAGGTACAGTGTGGCCAGGACTTGGGGAGATTCAGCCAGCACCCTTGCTCCCAGAGGGGTGTTATCTCCTTGGTGAGAGAGAATCCAGTGAGCAACGCCTCCAGTGAGGGTCAGAGCTAAGGCCCCATGTCTCCTGAGAACTCAGGAGTAGGCAGGCTTCTCACAGTCGATCCCAGTATACCTTACTGCTGCCTCCCACACCCGGGGTCCCTTTGACCCCGAGCCCTGTCCTGAGACAGTGGCTCAGGATGGGATATGTGTGAGGAGAAGAGTCAGGTGTGGGTTGTGGGCAGCAGCGAGGCTTATGAGTGGGATTTCATGGAGAGAGTACGTGCGAGGGTGGAGACCCAGCGTGATTTCCTGTGAGTGTGTGTGGGAGTCTGTGGCAAACTGGGCCTGAGATCCGTGGTGGTGCCGGCAGTGTGTGCGTGCATATGTTCATGCGATTGTGTAGCTGTGTGTCTCTCTGTGTGCGGGAGTGGGTGTGTAGGCCGCCGGCGAGACAAGGAGAGACACAGAGGTCTCTGTGGATGAGGTGCTTATGTGGGACGGTCAGGTGCCAGAATACAGGAGTGCAGTCCCTTCCCCCCTGAGTCCTGATGGTAATCGCTGGGATGGGTGCAACTGTTGCTCTGCCAGGGGGGCTCAAGTCAGGATGCAAAAGGGAAATTGGTGCAAGGTCAAGACAGGGACCGAGGGGAGGAAAGCCTATGCCCAGTGGCCAGTGGACCACTTGTGAGTGAATGTGCTTGTATGTGTGTTAGTTTGTGTCTATGTGAGAGTGAGTGAGTGAGTGAGTGAGTGAGTGAGTGAGTGAGTGAGTGAGTGTGTGTGTGTGTGTGTGTGTGTGTGTGTGTGTGTGTGTGTGTGTTGAATTGCCCTGGTGGCCTACAGTAGCATATACGGAGGGGCTACAAGGTTGTGCCCAGGCCTTGTGCACAGAGTAGCTAACGAACCCAAGCTATCAGGTTACGTTGTGTGCAGAAGGCGTAGGTAATTCACTGGAGGGAGGTGTCCAGCAAGAATCTCTGCTCTAGGCAGACGTGCCATGTTTTGTCACCAGTCAGCTCTTCCTCGGGGCTCTCCTCTCTGCTTCCTGTGCACCAGGCCCAGGGAAAGGGAGGAGCTTGGACCCTAGACCTCAGGTGACTTGCGTCCCCCAGGAGTGCCACAGCAGTGTGGGGATCCGTGTGTGGATGGGCAGGTGAGCAGCCTGCCAGCTGCTCTCTTAGGGGACAGTTCGTTGCCAGCAACACTTCTCCCCACAGCACAAGATCACCCCTGCCGCTGCAGCTGGGCTCCGGACATGTCAAGGTGTGTCCTAGAACTCTGTTCCCCTTGCACGTAAGTGGTGCCAGCATGAGCCTCTCAGTCCCTGTGCGGGCGACCCTGATTAGCCTCAGGCTTTGTCGACTCCTGGCCTCATGTAACATGGGGAACTGGGTTCCTTTCTCAGTGTCTCAGCGGTTGCATGTCGATGGAGGATGCTGTGGACATTGGAGGCAGGAATCCCGTCCTTGCTCCACCCGCCCCACCCCAAACCGCAGCGGGCAGCACGTGGCCCACTGTGTGTGCGCTTTGGGGAGTCTAAAGCCTTACAGCCCACCCCCCGTATTCTTCTCAGGTGGTGGAGGGTCAAAGGGGCCTAGGGAGGAACACTGGTCCCAGTCTGCTGCCGGCTGTGCCCACAGGTCTGTATGCCCAGCTCCTTGACGCTGAAGCTGCAAGGCGTTCGCACTGCCCCCAAAGCCCCATCCCTAGCATTTGTGTGTGGGCCAGATGGAAGTGAAGTCCCAGTGATCCTGCGGCATCACAGCGGGTGGTCACATCTGTGCCTGGCTACCCGCCTACCTGCCTTCCCCACAGCCCTTTGCCCCCATACAGGGCTTTCGGTAAAGACGCGGCCACCGTCCAGCATGAGAGGAAAGGCTGGACAGTGTCCCAGTACTGCTGGTCATGTGTTGGCTGCTGCCAGCTTGAATAGCATGGAGACCCCATGACCCAGTGGAGGAAGTCCGACCTGTCCTACAAGGAATTGGGGACGACTGTAGGGATGCATCAGGTCCCATGGAGTAACCTAGTCCTGACCTTATCTGCCTAGGGGGTGATCGAAGCGCCTTGGGGTCCCAGGCATGGCATGTGTGTCGGTGAGCTTCCTCCTGGATGGCGCTGCCGACACAGGGCTGGCTGGTCAGGGGTCGCATGTGAGGACCGTTGGGGCCTGGCCACTAGATCCGATACTGCTATAGGTATGGTTGAAAAGACAGAGCACGATACGATTGTCCCTTGGGTGTCCCTGCCCCAGGGACCCTGTCGCTGCTCCCAGGTTCCCACTGCCAGGTCTCCCCGGGAGGCCTGGGAGGTTGCCAGGCTCCTTTTGCAGGGACACGATGGCTTGTGAGGGCCCATGCCCCAGGGTCCGGTGCTCATTTCGGATGGTTTGGAGCAGTGTGAGAGCTTTTACTCCCATTCTTAGAGGAGATTGTGGTGGTCTTAAGGGACAAAGATGTGCCTGGGGAAGAGAAGGATGACCAGAGGCAGCATTGGAGGACGAGGAGGAGGAGGAGGAGGAGGAAGAGGAGGAGGAGGAGGAGGAGGAGGAGGAGGAGGAGGAGGAGGAGGAGGAGGAGTTGGAGGAAGAGGATTGGGAGGCGTTAGAGCCAGAGGAGAAGGAGTGAATGATTGGGTGCAGGAGAGGGAACAAGTGGAGGAGGAGGATGTCCAGGATGAGGAGGAGCACGAGCCAAAGGAGGACGAGCAGCTGGGGGAGGAAGTTGAGGAGGACGAGAGTTGTGGGAAGAGGATGAGGAGAAAAGGTAGAGCCAGGGTTGGAATAGCGTGAGCAGAAGTGTAGGAGCAGAAGGAGCAAGAGACCGAGGAGGAAGTGGAGGAGCAGGAGGAGCTGGAGGAAGAGGATTGGGAGGGGTTAGAAGAAGTGGAGGAGGAGGAGGGGGAGTGAATGACGGGGTACAGGAGAAGGACAAATGGAAGAGGATGATGTCCAGCACGAGGAAGAGGAGGATCACGAGCCAAAGGAGCAGGGGCAGCTGGAGGAGGGAGTTGAGGAGGACGAGAGCAGAGGGAAGAAGAGGAGGTCAAAAGTCAGAGGTAGGGCAGGAAGGGCAGTAGCAGGAGAGGACCTTCAGAAGGAGGAAGATGCCTAGGAGGAAGAGTTGGAGGAGGAGGAGGAGGAGGTGGAGGATCAGATGGAGGAAGAGGATTGGGAGGAGTTACGGGACGAGGAGGAGGACGACGACGACGACGACGACGACGACGACGACGAGAAGGAAGAGTGAATGATCGGGTGCAGGCAAGGGAAGAAGTGGAGGAGGAGGAAGTCCAGGAGGATTTTGGAATCAAGGTAACGCTGGCTTCATAGAAAGAGTTTGGAAGTTTTCCTTCCATTTCTATTTTGGGAACAGCTTCAAGAGAATAAGTGTTAACGCTTCCTGAAATGTTTGCTGGCACTCCCCTGGAAAGCCATCTGGCCCTGCAGTCTTCTTCCTTCCGCAGGTTTTTGATTAGTGTTTTGATTTCTTTATTGGCTATGGATCTGTTCCAATTTTCCTCTTCTTCCTCTTTCAGCTTTGGTAGTGTATATATGTCTAGGAATTTGTCGATTTCTCCCAGATTGCCCATTTTATTGGCAAATAATTGCTCCTGTTGTTCTCTTATTATTGTTTGCCTTTCTGCTGTGTTGCGTGTGATCTCTCCTCTTTCATTCTTGAGTTTATTTATTTGGGCCCTTTCTTTTTTCTTTTTTCATCAAACTAATGACTGGCTTATCAATTTTGTTAATTCCTTCAAAGAAGCAGCTTCTGGGCTCATTGATCTGTTTTCCTTTTTTGGTTTGTTTGTTTGTTTGTTTGTTTGAGGTTGTTTTTGTTTTTGTTTTGTTTGAATTTTGGTTTCCATAGCATTAATTTCCGCTCTAATCATTGTTAATTCCTGTCTTCTGAATGTTCTGCGTTTCATAGGGTGTTCTTTTCACAGCCTCTTAAGGCGTAAGGTGAGGTTGTGTCTCTGAGATCTTTCTTTCTCCTTTCGGAAGACCTGACTTACTAGATAGGTCCTCTTATTACCGACTCTGGTGCGTCCCAGAGGTTTTGGGTTGTGGTGTTATCAGTGACTTCCAGATACGTTTTCATTGACTTGCATATACTTTTTATACCCTCTTTAAACACTTGGTTTCCACATTCATTCTTTAGTAGGATGTTCTTCAGTCTCCCAGTATTTGTTAACTTTCCAAATTGTTTCTTGTAGTTGATTTCGAGTCTCGTAGTGTTGTGGTCTGAAGATATGCACGGTGTGACCTCGATCTCTTTGAACTTCCTTAGGGTTGACTTTTTTCCATATGATATGAAATATAGAGGAGAATATTCCATGAGCACTGGAGAAGAACGTATATTCTGCTGCTTTATGATGAAATGTTCTGAAGATATCTGTGAAGCCCATCTTGTCCAGTGTGTCATTCCAAGCCCCCGTTTGCTTGTTGATTTTTTGTTTAGATGATCTGTCTATTGCAGCGAGTGGGGTGTTGAAGTCTCCCGCTCTGATGGCATGACTAAGAATGATGTAACTTATGTTTGTGGTTAATTGATTTGTGTATTTGGTTGCTCTCAAATACGCCACATAAATGTTTTCCATTGCTAGGTCTTCTTGGTGGATAGACCCCTTGATTATGACATCATGCCCTTGTGCATCACTTGACACAGGCTTTACATTAAAGTCTAGATTGTCTCATAAAGTATGGCTGCTTTGGCTTTGTTTTGTTGACGGTTAGCATGACAGATGATTCTCCATCCTCTTATTTTCACTCTGACCTTGTGTTTATAACTAAACTGGGTGTCTTGTAAACACCATATCGATGGCGCTTGTTCTCTCATCCATTCTGTTCCCCTATGTCCTTTGATTGGAGCATTGAGTCCACTGATATTAAAATGAGTACTGAAAGATATGAATTCATGGCCATTATCTTCTTTGAAGTGTTGGAGAAAAAAAAATCTATATATCTTTATATCTATATCTACATCTACATCTATATATCTCTATCTCTATATATCTAATTATGTATTTCTATCTATAAATATAAATAAATATACATAAATAAAAATATAATTATAAGTATACATATACATATACATAGATGATAGATGATGATAGGGAGATGATAGATAGATAGATAGATAGATAGATAGATAGATAGATAGATAGATAGATAGATAGATAGATAGATAGACAGATAGATAATCATTTCTCCCCTCTTAGTGTCCCCCCTTAAAATTGCATGCAGGTGTGATTCAGCGGTCACAAACTCCTTTAAATTTTGTTTGTCTGGGAACCTTTTTCTCTCTCCTTCTATTTTGAATGACAGCCTTGCTGGATAAAGAATTCTTGGCTGCGTAAGTTTCCAATTCAGCACTTTGAACAAATCCTACCCCTCCCTTCAGGCCTGCCAAGTTTCTCTGGATAGGTCTGCGGCAAACCTGATCTATCTTCTCTTGTAGTTTAGGGACTTGTTTTCCCTTGCTGCCTTCATGATTCTCTTTGCCTGAGTACTTTGTGAGCTTGAATATGATATGCCTTGCTGCCTTGCTGAGGGTCAGTTTTTGTTGAATGTAGTGGAGGTCCTAGGCGCTTCCTGGATTTTGATGGCTGTGTCTTTCCCCAGGTTAGCAAAATTTTCCACTATGATTTGCTCACCTAACCCTGCTGCCCCTATTTCTCTCTCTCCCTCTTCGGGACCCCTATGATTCTGATGTTGTTCCTTCTGCATGAGTCACTGATTTCTCTAATTGTTCAACCGTGCTCTTTTCCTTAATCTCCCTCGATTTTCCTGCTTCCATATTCTCCATCAGTTTGTCCTCTGTATCGCTGATTCTCTGTTCTGTCTCATCCATCCTTGACACCGCTGCATCCATCCGTCATTGCAGCTCAGTTATATCATTTTTAATTACACTCTGGCCAGCTTTTACTTCATGTTTTCTCTGCACAAAGGGACTGTAATCTACATTGGACTGCAGCTAGTATTCTTATCATCGTGCTTCTACATGCTGCTTCAGACATCTCGCTTGTATCTGTGTTGGTTGAATCCCTGGCTCTCGTTGCTTCATGCTCTTTCTTGCTGGGTGAATTCCTTCCTTTCGTCATTTTAAGGGAGAAAAGGAACTCATGAGGTAGAAAATTCAAATGAACTATCCAAAGTATAAAATGTTAAAAGTAAAAAATTAAAAACACACACGTAAAAAAGGGAATGAATGATGCTAGATTCTAGGCATGTTTC
>NW_028240219.1:0-15000 GCF_028749965.1 Puma concolor
TGGGACGCCTGGGTGGCTCAGTTGCTTAAGCCACTGACTTCAGCTCGGGTCACGATCTCACAGTTGTGAGCCTGAACCCCACGTCAAGCTCTGCGTTGACAGCTCAGAGCCTGGAGCCTGCTTTGGATTCTGTGTCTGCCTCTCTCTGTCCCTCGCGAGCTCATGCCTCTCTCTCTCTCTCTCTCTCTCTGTCTCTCTGTGTCTCTCTCTCTCTCTCTCTCTGTCTCTGTCTCTCTCTCTCTCTCTGTCTCTGTCTCTGTCTCTCTCTCTCTCTCTCTCTCAAAAGAAAAAAACCATTTAAAAAAATTTAAAAAAAGCAACAACAAACTTTTGCTGAGTCTATTCGGTTGTGACTGTTTTTAACTGGAAATAATCTTTGTGCCAAAGTGGCCCATCTCGGGGCGTCCTGCCATTGGCCTCTACAGGAGTTTTCTATATGGTGAGTAAACTTAAGTGCCTTGTATGCGAAGTGTATGTGATATGGCTTATCATTTGTTTTCACATGACTGTCCCAATATTTCAGTACAATAAGAAAAGGCAAAAGAAGACTGAGAAAGTGAAGAGAAGAAAGAAAAAAAAAAAAGCCTGACCCAAAACGCGAAAAATAAATGAAAAATAAACAAGAGACTGTGAACCTGAGTTTAAATGAAAAAAGTAAAATAAAATGAATAAGCAAGCCTGGTCTTATTTCCACCAGAACTGTGGGTGTCATTTGGACACTTGATTTTCAGTACACTTGGTGCTTGTGGGGTGCTGGTCGGTGCTGACCAGCCTGCTGCCTCGCTCAGCATCAGTCTTGCCTCTCAGTTGACAGGCAGGGAGCAGCAGGCTTTGCATTAAGCGGGTCCCTCCTCCGCTGGGGGCTGCTGTGCTGCTCTCTAAAGTCTGACCCTGTTTGTGTTCTGGCAGGCAATGGCACCACTCTAATCTCTTGCCTCATGGACAGGGGATCTTCCACTCCCTGCTCTTCAAATAGTCCTAACAGAAGAGCGAGGGCAGTCTGTTCACAGTGTGCCACAACTCTTCTGTGTGTGTGTGGTTTTTTTTGTTGTTTTGTTTTCTGGGTTTTTTTTGGGGGGGTGTGGCTGGGATTCAGAACCCAAAGCCTTCATGGACCTGGTCTCACATGGGTCCCCACTCCCTCCTGTAGATTAGAGCCTCTCCACACTGTCTGAAATCCTGCCCCTGATAATCAGTCCCCCGCCTGCACAGTGTGCGGAATCTATGGTGTAGCATTGCTAAAAGCGGCAAAAGTTATATTCCCTCTGGATGCGCCTCTGTCCCCTGCTGACGGACGGCTTTGTGCTGGGGCTTGGCAGGGTCTTTCGTCCTGGAGATAGTAATATACCCTGTTCCAAAAGTACTCCAGGAAGAGGAATGTTCTCTCCCAATGCACCCCGGGTATCTCTATACCATGCTATGTACCCTGGGACCATTTCTCTCTTCCCCAGGAAGCCACAGCTCTGCTCCTGAGAAAGTCACACCCTTCCAAAACCTGAGTTTGAGTTCCAAATGCTGTTTGAAAAACAAAACAAAACAAAACAAAACAAACAGCAAACAAACAAAGAAACACCCGTGGCCCTTTTTGTGTATTTTTTGCCCCCCAGTCCCATGGTCAGAGAGGGTTTCCTCTTTTGCGAACTCAGCGCCCCTCTTTTTCTCTTCGTTTCGTCTCTCTGTGGAAAGGGTTCCCTCCCTCCATGGCATCACCATTTCTCTGTCACCCAGTTCACTTCCACGCACCTCGCACCTCCCATGTTGTCTCCCTCTGACTCTGGAGATGGTTCTGCCACTCCACACACACTCTGCAGGTCGATTTCCTGGGTGTTCCTAGGAGTCGACCTCAGGAAAGCTGTGTTCGCCCAAGTTGTATCAGTTCTTTATATATTTCAGGTATTAACCCGTTATCAGATCTGTCATTTGCCCACATCTTCTCCCATCCAGTAGATTGTCTCCTGTTCCTTCGCTGTGCAGAAGCTTGTATTTTGTCATTATGTCAGTAGTTTGTTTTGCTGATGTTTTCCTTGCCTCAGGAGACATCGAGGCAGTGTTGCTATGGCGGATGTCAGAGACATTTCTGCCTGGGTCCTCTTGTTAGGAGTGTTATGCTTTCAGGTCTCACACTTACTCAGTCCAGTTTCAATTGATTTTTGTGTATGGTGAAGAAAATGGTCCAGGTTCATCCTTCTGCACGTTGCTGTGCAGATTTCCCAGAGCCATTTGTTTTTCTTTTCCCCCCTGAATATTCTTTCCTGCTTTGTGGAAGATTGGTTGGCTGTATAGTTGTGGGTCTATTTCTGGGGTTTCTGTTCTGTCCTATTCATCTGTGCGTGTGCGTGCATGCATGCGTGCGTGCGTGTGTGTGTGTGTGTGTGTTTTGAGCCAGTACCAAATATTTTAAATACTTCAGCCTTGTACTATATCCTGAAATCTGGTATTGGGATGCCTCCTGTTTCTACATGAATATTTATTAGGATTTTTTTTTTTTTTTTTTTTTTTGTCTGTTCAGGGTCTTTTGGGGTTTCCTACCAATTTTGGTATTATTTGTTTTAGTTCTGTGAGGGCTACTGTTGGTAGTTGGATGGGATTGCACTCAATGTGTAGATTGTTTTGGGCAATATGGGCATTTTAGCATGAATGTCTTCCAGTCCAGGAATATGGAATGTCTTTGGGAATGTCTTTCCATTCAGTTTGTGTCATCGTCAGTTTATTACATCAGTGCTTGACAGTTTTTCAAGTAGAGACGTTTTACCCTGCAAGGTTAAGTTTATTCACAGGGTTATTTGCTTAGTTATTTTTTGGGTAAGATTGTAAATGGGGTTACTTCCTTAATTTCTCTTTCTGCTACTTCGTATTACTGTAAAGACTCACTACTGGTATGTGCGTATTAATTTCGTATCCTGCCACTTTCCCTAATTAGTTTATTACTTATACTATTTACTTATTTATTTTTTGGGTCGAGTCTGTAGGATTTTCTATGTATAGGACCTGTCATCTGCAAACAGTGACAGTTTAATTTCTTCTTTTCCAGTGTGGATGCCTCTCGTGTCTTTTTCTTGTCTGATTTCTGTGGCCGGGCGTTAACACTAATCATTGATAAGTGGTGAGAGTGGACATCCTTGTCTTCTTCCTGATGTTACTTGAACTTTCAGCTATTCTGAGTTAATTATTGCGTTTGGTGTTAAATGTCCAGCTTCATTCTTGTTTCCGTTTCTTCTTCTTCTTCTTTTTTGTTTAGTGTGGGTATTAGTTCCTCAGCATCTTTTGGTGCAGGGGCAGATTTTTGCCCTCCGAATGGCTCGGCACCCTTTGTGGAAAATCATTTGAAAATGTGTTTGAGAAATTATTTCTGTGCTCTTTCTTTCATTAATCTTCATGTTTGTCTTCATCCCAACACCACATCATTTTGATTATTGTAGCTTTGTTTTAAGTTTTAAAGTCAGGAGGTGTGAGTCATTCAACTGTTTTCTTGTTTTGTTTTGTTTTGTTTTGTTTTGTTTTGTTTTGTTTTGTGTTTTTGTTTCAGTATTTGGCTCTTCTAGTCCCTTGAGATTCCATATCACTTTAGAATGGATCTTTGCACTTTTGTAAAAAAGACACCCCTGGTAATTTGACAGGGACGCATTGAATCTGTAGATCACTTTGGTAATACTGCCTCCTTAACAATGTCCTGATGTTAGTATAGCCATCCCATTTGTCTGTTGGTACGTTTTGTATGGAATATCCTTTTCTGCCTGTTTTTCTCTACCTGTTTGTATTTTGGACCTAAAGTGAATCTCTTGCAGGCAGTATGTAGAAGCACCATGTGTTGAGTTGCTCATTGAGTTACTTACTAGCATTTTTTTTATTGAGATATAAACGTTATAACTTGTACAACCTGATGATTAGATATCTGTACACAATGGAAAGTGATCATAATAAATCTAGTTAACATCCATCAACACACATAGTCACAAATTTTATTTGTCTTCTGATGAGAACTTGTAAGATCTTCTGCCTTGTCAACTGGCAAAGATACGGTACACTATTTGTCATTACCTGTAGTCAAGATACAGTACATTACATCCTCAGGAGTTATTTATGTAATAAGTGGAAGTTTGTACCGTTTGACCACAGTCACCCATTCTTGGCTCCCCCAACCCTGATTCTGGCCACCACCAGAATTTGTGTTGGTTTTGTTTTAGGACCCACGTGTAGATCAGATCACATAGTATTTGTCTTTCTCTGTCTGACTTGTTTCAGTTAGCGTAATGTCCTCAGGTTCCATGCATGTTGTTGCAAATAGCAGCATTCCCTTACATTTTTATATCTGAATAATATGCCTGCCCTCTCTCATTGGGTGTGTGTGTGTGTGTGTGTGTGTGTGTGTGTGAGAGAGAGAGACTTTTTTATCCATTCATGAATTGGTGGACGCTTAGTGTTTCCCTTTGTTAGCTAATGTAAATAATGCTTTAGGGCACATATATTCTTTAGCTTGAATGTTCATCTCCTTCCCCAAAGACTTACAAGTGGAATATGGAAGTTCTACTACCTTTCATTTTCTGAGAAACCTCGAAAGTAATCACCATAGTGGTTCTCTGGTTCTGTGTGTATTTTAGGCTTGTACTGTTTCTGTTGTTGTTCCACTGGAATTTGGATGGGGATCACATGACTTGGTAGATTGCCTTGACTAGTATGAACATCGTAAAAATGTTCATTCTTGGGGCACCGGGGTGGCTCAGTCGGTTAAGCATCTGACTGCAGCTCAGGTCATGATCTCGCGGTGTGTATGAGTTTGAGCCCCGTGTCCAGCTCTGTGCTCACAGCTCGGAGCCTGGAGCCTGCTTCAGAATCTGTGCCTCCCTCTCCCTCTGCCCCTCCCCTGCTCACGCCCTGTCTCTCTCCCTCTCACACACAAAAATAAATAAACATAATTTTTAAAAATGTTAATTCTTCTACCCTCATGAGCATGGAATCTCTTTCCATTTATTTGTATCTTACTCATTTTTTTTCCATTGGTGTCTTATAGTTTTCAGTGCAGGTCTTTCATCTCCTTGTTTAAATTTATTCTGAGATATTTTATTATTTTCAGTGTAACTGTAAAAGGGATTGTTTTCCCAATTCCTCCTTGGATAGAGAGAAACGCAGCTGATTTTGGTAAACTAATTTCACAGTTTGTAACTTTACTGATTCAGGTATTAGTGCTAGAAGTTTGCTGGTGGACTCATTAGGCTTCTCTATACATATGATATAATGTCATCTATAATTCGAGATCCTTACTTTTTCCTTTCCAATTTGGATTATTTTATTATTATTTGTTTTCTTGTCTAATTGCTTGTCCAGGATTTCTGATAGTCTGTAGAGTTAAAAGTGGTGAGAGTGGGCATCCTTGTCTTTTTTCCAGATCTTAGAGGAATAGCTGTCAGCTTTCCACCTTGGGCTATGGTGTTAGGTGTGGGCTTGTCATATATGGTCTTCATCGTAATGAGGTGTCTTTCCTGCAAACCACTTTGTCAGGAGTGTTTATCTCATAAATGGATGTTGATGTTTCTGCATTTATTGTGATGATCACACGATTTTTATCCTTTATTTTATTATCGTAGTGTAGCTTTGATTTGTGAATGTCGAACCATCCTTGTATTCTTGGAATAAATCCCACTTGATCATAGTATATGTTTCGTTGATTGTATCGTTGAATTTGGTTTGTTAATATTTTGTTGAGGAGTTTTGCATCTCTGTTCCTCAGGGATATTGGCCTGTGATTTCCTTCCCTGTTGTGTCCTTGTCTAGTTTTGCTGTCACAGTAAGACTTTGCCTCATGAAAATGAGATTGGAAATGTTCCCTCATCAGTTTTTGTTTTTGTTTTTTTTTTGAAAGAGATTGAGGTATAGTGTTAATTTTCTAAAATTTGGATTGAATTCAACGTTGAAGCCATGGGTCCTAGAGTTTAGTTTGTGGAGAAATTGTTAATAACCGAGTCAATCTTATTACTTGAAATTTGTGTTTTCATATTTTCTGTTCCTTTATCAGATAACCTCGTGGGTTATCTTTTCTAGGAATTTATCCATTTCTTCTAGGTTGACCTATTCTTTTGTTCTACAATTGTGCATGATAGTCTCATAATCCTTTGTATTCTGTGGTATGTGTTGTAATGTCTCCTTCGTTTCTGATTTTATTTGAGTTCTGTAGTGTACTTGGTTAGTGTAGCTAAATTTGCCATTTTCATTTTTTTAAGAACATTAGCTGTCACTAAGCTTTTCTATTGCCTTTGTAGTCTCTATTCCTTTTAGTCCACTGTGATCTGTGTTATTTCCTTCCTTCTACTAACTTTGGGCTTTGTTTATTCCTTTTTTCCCTAGTTCCTTGAGGTATAAAGTAGGTGGTTCACTTGGGCTCTGTGTCTTGGTATAGGTATTTATTACTATGAACTTCCCTATTAGGAATGTTTTTGCTGCATCAAATTTTGGTATGTTGTGTATCCACTGTAATTTGTCAGAAGATTTTTTTTTATTTCTTTAGATTTCTGTTTTTGTTTCTTTAGATTTCCATTGGTTTTTCACTTTGTGATGTTTAATCTCCACACATTTGTGAATTTTCCTAAATTTTTCTTGTTACTGCTTTCTTGTTTCATACCATATCTTTTGGAAATGATGCTTGATATGATTTCAGTCTTCTAAAATATATGGACACTTTTTATGGGGCCTGTCATAAGATCTATCCTGGAGAATATTCCACGTGCACTTGAGAAGAATGTGCATTTTGCTGCTTGTATATGCCTGCTAAGTCCTTGTGGTCTAATTTGTTCAAATCCATAGACTTATTTTCTGTATGGGTGATCTTGACTCAATGGAGGTTACTTTAAAGTCTATTTTGTCTGAAATAAGTATAGCTACCCTAGCTCTCTTTGGTTTCCATTTTCATGTAATTTTTTTCTTCCCTCCATTTTCACTCCTGTGCATCCTTAATGTTACACAGGTGTCTTGTAGGCAGCAGATAGTTAAGTCTTTTTTCTTGTTTTAAATTCATTTAGCCATTTTATGTCTTTTGATTAGAGAACTTAGTGCTTTACTTTTAAAGTACTTGTTTTACATATGTACGTAACTGCCATTTAGTTAATTGTATTCTGACTGTTACCACGAATTACCTTGTTCCTTTCTTCCAATCTTGCTTTGTTCCTTTGTGATTTGATGGCTTTGTTACACGTGTTTAGATCCTTATCTCTTTATTTGTATTATCTACTATTTGTTAAGCTTCTGTTTTGGGTTGGTAACAACCTAACTGGGAACTCATTTTTATACTGTATATTTTAATCTTTTACTGTATATACTGTATAATCTTATACTGTATATTTAATCTTTTCATTGTTTTACGTTTGTACTGTGACAATTTGTGTCTTTTGTATTCATGAACACATTTTTGTAGCAATAATTGTTTTTAATTATTTTGTCTTACATCTTTCATCCTAGCTTTCATAAGTGGATTAGCCCAGCACCTTTATGTTAGATTAGCCTAGATTTTGCTGTATATTTACATTTGCCAGTGAGATTCATAGTTTCGTGTATTTTCCAGTTACTAAATTAGTACGCTTGCATTCAGCTTAAAGAAGTCCTTTTAACCCTTCTTTTAAGGTTGCTCCATGGGTGATGCACTCCTTTAGCTTTTGCCTCTCTGGAAAACTCTCCCCTTAATTCTGAAGGACAGCATTTGCAGTTAAATATTTTGGCTGCTAGTTTTTTTGTTGTTCTTTTGTTTTGTGTTTCCTCTCTCATTACTTTGTAAATACATTGTGCCGCTTCGCTCTAGCCTACACACAGTTTCTGCTGAAATGTCTGCTGATCGTTTCATGGGGATTCCCTTGTACATACAGGGTGTTTTGTTTGTTTGTTTGTTTTTTCTCTTGTTGCTTTTAGACTCTCTCCTTGTCTTTAATTTGAAAGTTTATTTATGTTTATCGGATGGGTCTCTTTGAATTGTTACTTGGAACACTGCAGGCTTTCTGTATCTGGTTGTCTGCATCCTTCCCCAGGTTTGGGAAGTTTGGAGCTGTTGTTTCTTCGATATGTTTTCTGCCCCTTTCTCAATATCTTCTCCTCTGGGACCTTTATTATGTGAATGTTGGTGAGCTTGGTGTGCCTTAAAGTTGTTTCTAATTCTGTTTTCTTTTTGCTTCTCTGATTGGGTTAGCTATCCCAGGAAAGACTAAATATAGAAACGTATGTTGATTCTTACATAATTATACCACTTTTCAGTTTGAAGTGCAGTGTTTGATCTAAAAAGGATCATATTACACCTTCTGTCTCTCTCTTGATATCATAATATCAAAGAGAAAACAAACTTTTTGCTAAGCTCAGTTTTCACTTGGCAGCTATTTTCTTTTATATGTTTTACTCTATTGAATTTTATCATGAAAACACAAGATTTTTCCATAAGCCTGAAATTTCTGATGAAATTATTTGCATTTTAAAAGTGTTAAACTCTTATTGCTTAGGGATAAAAATGATTTAATTAACTCTTTGACAGGTTTGGTAAGTCTAATAGTTGAGAGACTAGCTGTCCTTAGGAGAACTTTATGTATGCTGACAGTAAGCTCCTAGCCTGTTTCAAACTCCTTGAAAAATAAAACACAGAAAAGCTCCTTGAAGCATACTTGGGAAATATATAACTACTAAGTGTAATTAGAACCTGCCTGCTTTATTTACGCTACAGTTTTGAACAAAATAAAAGTACACACATACACCCTTCATTGTAATGACTTAGCACTGAACTTCTTATTTCATTGTGAATTTTCTCTGTGTGATGGGTTGTTCCACACAAGTTAGCAGTATTTTTCGTGTAATGAAATGTTGGTTGAATTGAAATACCACTTCTAAAGAATCTTTTTCTAATATAGTTTGTATTTTATATCAGGCTGCTGCTTCTCTTTTTATTTTTTCTTTTCTTTCTTTTTTTTTTCTTTTTTTTTTTTTTTTCTGTATTTATGTGTAAGCAGGGGGAGTGTTGAGAGAGGGGGAGTTGGAAAATCCCACTGGGGCTTCATCTCACAACCACAGTATCAAGAGCTAAGCTCTTATCAGGAGTCAGAGGCTTAACCAACTGAGCCACCCAAGTGCCCCAGACTTGTTTCTTTTTATAGACAGTTTATCTAATAACATCATGAATATATGTATATAAGTATATTAATTATTGTCTTCAGCTAAAATCAATGAAACAGATACGTTTGGTCCTGGAGATGATGATGAAATCCAGTTTGATGATATTGGAGATGACGATGAAGACATTGATGATGTAAGTAGTGGATAAAACCTTCTGTTCATTATTTCTTTTATTTATGAATTACATACAAAGAAACCTTTAATCTGGGAGTGTTGAACACTTAAATTCGGTATCTTGTTGAGATCACTCCTTTCATTTGAATGTTCGTTCATGTTCTGAAACCATCTAGTTAAACATTTCTTTTCTCTGAGAAACCTTACAGGCCTTTGAAGCATTTCTTTCTGAAAAGAGCAATATTGTTTCCTCTAACATAGATACTTCATGATGATAACTTGCTTTAATGAGAGGTAACTATTAAGAAATGTAGCAGTTTTGAGAATGTACCTTCTCCTAGATGAAATACTAGTATGTAAAAAGAAGAGTCTTGTTTGAGCCAGCTTGCTCAAGCATTCAAATTGCAATATACTTCAACCCGGAGGTCTGTTGTCCACTTATGTATTGGGATTACAATTTTATCACGTATCAGTGTTTTGTGGAACGTGGTTATTTCTCTTAGTAATAAAGCAGTTAGAGCAATAAAAGTAATGAATGTCTCACTGTTTTGCTGTTACTGTATGTAAATAAAATTCATCGTGATTTTCTTGGCATGTGTGGATGAAATAATTGGGATGGTGATATATCTTAGATTTCTATCAGGCTTAGACTTTTTTTTTTTTTAATACCTCTGCAATAAAAAAGTAATTCAGAGACCACAAATCCAAAAATATTAGTGTTAAGTCTTGGATTTAATACTTGGAATTTAAAAATGTGTAGAGCATTTATTCCTGACAAATACTGTGCAGCACAATTAGTAGAGTTGTTCAAAAATACAAAGCCAGTCTTTGGTAAGTGTAAGTCGAGCACCACACATGATGCTGATGCTGCTGTCACGTTGGTAATCATTGATCTAGATCGGGGATTTCCAAATCTTTTAATCACCAACAAAGCCCTTTATTTTATTAAGAGCATTTTTAAATTTTTTTTTTTTTTCAACGTTTATTTATTTTTGGGACAGAGAGAGACAGAGCATGAACGGGGGAGGAGCAGAGAGAGAGGGAGACACAGAATCGGAAACAGGCTCCAGGCTCTGAGCCATCAGCCCAGAGCCTGATGCGGGGCTCGAACTCACGGACCGCGAGATCGTGACCTGGCTGAAGTCGGACGCTTAACCGACTGCGCCACCCAGGCGCCCCTAAGAGCATTTTTAGACATTCAGAGAAGTTGGAAGTTTTTGAAGTGAAATGAACGCCTTTATATATAGTACCAAGATTAGACAATTTACATTTTTCTGTACTTGATCTACCAGACCAGTCCTTCTATTCAGCTACAGATCCATGTTATTTTTTAATATATTTCCAAATCATTTAGATTATTCCATGAATTGAAGAAAGTTGAGTACATACCTCCAGTGTAGCTTTTTATCAGATTTTTTTTTTTTTACCATGTATTTATGCATTTTTAAACATATAGTACTATTTAATGGAAGTTGTATACATTTTAGGGGCACCTGGGTGGCTCAGTTGGTTATGCGTCCGATCTCTCAGTTCGTGGGTTCGAGCCCCACATTGGGCTCTGTGCTGATGGCTCAGAGCCTGGCGCCTGCCTCAGATTTTGTGTCTCCCTGTCTCTCTGCTCCTCCCCTGCTCATGCTCTCTCTTTGTCTCTCAATAATAAATAAACGTTTAAAAAAATTTTTTTAAAGTTGTATACATTTTAAAACATACCTAGAAGTAGGAAATAAAAAAGGACGAAGAAGCAAATATTGTTAAAATTTTCTTTATGTACCTTATTTGTGGACCATGAGCCAGAGTATTCTTACGACTAAATTAATCCTCTGACAGTAGGGTGATTATTTTCTGTGCCAAAACTTAATGTAACAATTGCATTGTGCATTAAGGACAGACATGAACTTTTTGACAGCTGAGTTAGGTTCAAAGGCTAGGTAGGAGCTGAAGTAGAAGTGTATGTGAACATGAAGAGGATATTTTGGCTTAGGACCAGACTTTCCTGATTTTTAATTTTTAAGGTACTTATAATTTAATTTTTAATATCATTTAATTTTTAAGGCGCTTATACTTCCACATGTGACAGTGTTCCCACTCTCAAAATGTAAGATCTCAAGTCACCAGCATGAAAATAAAGAAGGAGATTGTAAATGTCATTGAGAATAATTTGCATAACACTACATTCTCAGAGAGTTCATAATGACTGCAACAGACAGGAATTGAGAAATACCTAGTATATAAAATTTTTCATTCCAAGGCTTTATTTTGCAGATAGTATAAAGGGTCCTTATTATGCAGTAGACTATTTATTGTATTATAAGAATTAGTTTTCAGTGGATTTCATGTTTTTTTTTTTCACTTACAGATCTAAATTGAACATGGTTTCTGAGGATTGTTCTACAATTTGGATTTTGGCTATCACCTGTTAAAAGAAGACTAAAACATCATTTAGTATGAATGTATTTTGTTAAGACATGCTGATTTATTTTCATTGTTTAAAAGTATTATATTTCTCTAAAAACTGATTTAGCTGAATTATTTAAGTGAAATTTTATTGTTTGGATATAATGGAACTTAGGGGGGAAAGACTATAATACCTGCTGTTAAACAGTAGAGAGAAACGAAGAAGAAATGTCTTTTCCACTGTGACTATTTTATTCTAGTTAATAGGTGTTTTGAATAAATTGCCTTACCATCATAGGTTTTGGTAAACCATGTTCCAGCTAGTATGTTAACAGAATCTTTATGTATATTCGAGTTACCTAGATGTTCTGTAAGATTTTTGATATAATTTAAGGAAGGTGGAAGTCCACACTTAAAGTCAAGAAAGGGGGCTATTTTCATATTTACGTAGCCATATGTATTTCATCCTAAGCTTGATAACTTACACATTACTTTCATCATTTTATGTTGCCACCATCATAAAAGAAAAAGCATTTCCAAATTGCAGTTTTAGGACATCAGTTTAAATAACATTTTTCAATTTGTAATGTTAGTAGTTGCAAAAATTCAGGGCTAGGAAACCTGGTTATCTTTATATTTGAAGTATTGACATATAAGTTGGTAGTGTTTTTACTTAATATTTATAGAAAATTTTTCAAATAAGATAGCTCTGATTGTGAAATAAGTAGGATATTTCTTACACAGGAAAGGTTATGGTAACATATGTGATTTATTGCCAAAGTCATGTGCATTGTAACTCATAATTTTGGACTTTATGAGCAATTAAATTACAATGTATAATGAAAAACTAATTTTATAATAACTTCCATAAAGTAAGTTTTTCTTAAACTATCCCTTAGCTGGGGTAACGGGAACCACCACTGAGAAATATAATAAAATGTGTTGTTGAGTGTGTTTTTCCTCGCTTTGTTATTGGTGTATTTTATCTTATGTAGCAACCTCTGTGTGTATTTTAGTAGGAGTTTAGACCATAATCTTTCTATTTGACCTTCTGTTTATTTCAGAGTTATCAACTGTAATAAGGTGGAATTAAAAGCGAGGCTAGTTACCACTACCACTGTTAAAGCTTACACCACATTAATGGAAAGGATTCATCAGGTAGTTTGTAAAGCATAGTTATTTTCCTGAGGATTTTTTTAGCAATGAGTAAATACACTTTCACCTGGTTTCAACATTATAAATCTAACAAATAGAGAGGAGAATAAACTTTCATAGTGTTTCATCTCACTTTGCCATAATTTTACTTCCTAAGTGTTACAACTTGAGCCAAATCTGATGCCAGAATACATACATAGTTAAATCTAAGAATAAGAAATGAAAATGCACAAATGTAGGTCATGGTTCTTTTCTGTGAAGTTCCTGAACATTTATCTAGGTGGAATGTGTCTGAGACTGAGGAATTGTTTTTAATAGTTTAAAGAAAATATCTTGGAAGAATTGAGTTACGAATTGTCTTCCAAGTCATCAAAACTTGCCTGATATATGTAGCCGTTTATACATAAAAGGATGCTATTGAATTTACATATTCCTCAACATTCTGCCAGGAATGTCAGCACCTCCATATGCGATGCAGTTTGTGTTAAGTAGAGAGCCACTCAAAACATCTTTTTTCTTACTTGTTCCTGTAACAAATATAGTTTGTCTAAAGATTTTCCTTATGTAAATTACACTAATATTTGCTAGTGTTTGCTAGTTGTTATGGTCTGATTGTGCAATCCTTAAAATTCTTCTGTTGAAACCTTAACATGGTTAAGATGATGATGGTATTAGGAAGAGTGGCCTTTAGGAGGTAATTAGGGTCAGTGTTAGAAAGAAAGTTTCAGAAGGCGCTCAGCAGAACACAAACAGGAACGACTGGCATGTGCATCCTGGACTTCCAGTATTCACAGCTGTGAGAAATAAAATTCTGCTGTTATAAGCCATCCAGTCTGTAGGATTTTGTAATACCCTGAAAAGACCAAGATTCTGGTGATACATAATTTCTTTCTTGCTGGTCAGGAACAGTCCAGCTTAATGTTTCATCTTGAAGAATACAGAATCATAATTAAACTGTTAGTTGGATTAAAGTTGTAGCTCAGGTACAGGATTCCATGAAAGAGTTTTCCATTTTTTTGTGATGTATTCTTGATGAATTTTGTTTTATAAGCCTATCTTTCATCTAGACTATACAAATTGTCAGCATACAACTTCAAAGTACTCACATAATACTTTTTATTTTTGTAGGCTCAGTAGTAGTTCCCCATTTTATTTCTGACTTTAGAAATTTGAGTCTTAGTTCTTTTTTCTTAGTCCATACAGCTAAAGGTTAGTCAGCTTTATTGATCTTTAAAAAAATGTTTATTTATTTTTGAGGGAGGGAGAGAGAGAGAGAGAGAGAGACAGACAGACAGACACTGAGCACAAGGTGGGGAGGGGCAGAGAGAGGGAGACGCAGATCCTGAAGCAGGGTCCAGGCTCTGAGCTGTCAGCATGAACCGTGAGATCTTGACCTGAACCCAACTCAGATGATTAACTGACTAGGCTACCCAGGTGCCCCAGTTGATCTTTTTGAAAACCAACTTTTGGTTTCAGTGATTTTCTCTATTAGTTTTTTTCTCTTTCACTAAACGTCTAATCTTTATTTTCTTCTTTGTAGCTTTAGGTTTTTCTTTTTCTGGTTAGTTAAGGTATAAAATTAGATCATTGATATGAGACCTTTTCTGCTTATTATGTTAAGTATTTACAACTAAATTTTCCCCCTTTTACTGATTTTGCTGTGGCTTGTATGCGGTATTTTCACTTTAATTTGTTATCAAGTATTTTATGTTGTGATTTGTACTTTGATCCTTTGGTCGTGTGTGTGTGTGTGTGTGTGTGTGTGTGTGTGTGTGTGTGTGTGTGTGTGAAGTATTATGACTTTCTTAGTGTTTATTTTTATTATTTTTGTTAGAGAGTGCACACACGTGGGGGAGGGACAGAGAGAAGGGGGAACAGAGGATCTGAAGCAGCTCTTACCTGACAGCAGCAAGCCTGATGTGGTGCTTGAGGCCAATGTGGGTCTTCATGCCACTAACCCTGAGATCATGACCTAAGCCCAACTTGGAGCCTTAGTGGACTGAACCTGATTCAGGTGCCCTAATCCTTTGGTAGTTTAATAGCATGTTGTTTAACTTCCACAATTTTGGTATGCAGGACTCTGTATTATAAAATAGTCAAATATCATGTTATATAAATACCATTTATTTTGTTTGCATCTGAGGTTCTTCTATATGTGTATTCATTTCAATACAATATTTAAGGCGCTATCAACCTCATCTAATT
>NW_028240219.1:17500-22993 GCF_028749965.1 Puma concolor
ACTCCATGTTCGGTGTTTTCACCCACGTGACTTTATCCATAATTGGAAGTTTGTACCTCTTAATCCCCTTGACCTATTTCACTCCTCCTCCTCCCTACCCCCTCCCAACTTCTCTTCTTGAAATCAAGAGTTTGTTCTGTATATTTTATTGTTTGTTTGGTTTTGCTTTTGGGTGCTACTTGTTTTGTTTCCGTATAGAAGTGAAACCATGTGGTATTTATCTTGTGCTTTCTGAATTCTTTCATTTAGCCTAAGAGCCTCTATTCTATGTCCATAACTGTTTCTGGAAATGAAAATGGCAAACATTTTTGTTGTTGTTGCTGAGTAATACTCAGTTGTGTGTTTATGGCATATATATGGTTACACACATATATATAACATTTAAACATTTTTGAATATGATTGACATGCAATGTGACATTAGTTTCAAATGGAGAACACAGTGATTCAACCATTCCATATGTTATGCTACGCTTACCACAAGTGCAGTTACTATCTGTCACTATATAACTGTGTTCTTTTTGTTGTGCCTTTCATCCCCGTGGCTTACTTATTCCATAACTGAAAGCCTGTGCCTCCCACTGCCCTTCTCTTACTTTCCACAATCACTATCCCATCCCCTTTTGTAACCGTCAGTGTTATTCTATGTTTGTCGGTCTGATTGTGCCTTTTGCTTATTAATTTTTGTTTTTTGGAGCCCACATATAAGTGAAGCCATATGGTATTTTCATTTTCTGTCTGATTTGTTTCACTTACCGTAACACCCTAGGTCTAGGTCCATATTGTCATAAATGTCAGGATTCCACATCCTTTTTTGTGTGTGGCTGGATATATGTATCACTCCTTTATCTATTTATCTATTGATAGACATTAGAATCCTTCCTTATCTTTTCTATTTTAAGTAATGCTGCAATAAACATAATGGTGAGTATATCTTTAAATTTTTTTTAAATTTTCAGTACACTAAATTAACTCATGAAAACATTCTAAAAGTGTACAATTTTGCCTTCTTAAAGAAATACTAAAAAAAAAAATTTAAAACCCCCAAAAGAATCTTGGCATTTGTAATTCAAAATCAGATTACCAGAGTATTAAATATTTTGAAAAACTATGTCTTTTAAAAAAATATTTATAAAGTTACGTTCAGTTTTGTGGAATTGTCATGAAAGAATGGCTCAAAACTGGGAATGTTCCTTCATTCCTACAAATAAAACCTGACCAATACAATCCGTGAAGATTCTTGAATACATGAGGTGTTCGATGTAAGTATCAAAGCCTTCACCTTCCTTCATGTAAGAACTTAATGCAGTTACTGCATTAAGGGGTTTGTGTTGTAGTTCCTGGGGCTGACTGACGGTGCATTGAGCTTTCCTCCACCTAGAACAGTGTAGCAAAAACAGTTGGACCTTTGGGCTCAAACTCCAAGTATGTGGTTTGGAGAGCATTGTTAAAGACTTTGTCATTCAGAACTTTGGGACTTTGAAAATTGAGCATCTTCAGAACCCATGGTTTTAAACGTCACCTGACTCATTCTTTGGGAGTAATCTGCATTTTGGGAAGGACATCCACCTGCTCAGTTTCCACAGGTCCATCCTCTGGGAAGGAGACAGTTTTCCTTTTAAACCTCAGTATAAAAACTCAATATATATGCCATCGGTAACCATTATGTAAAACTGTCAAGGCATCAAATAACCCACCACAGAAGCAGGAAGACTACAAAATGATGAGGAGTGAGGAGAGCAACCTGAGTCCACTGGGCCAGCACTTTTCAGGGACACTGGAATGAGCCCAGAGCACGGGTTGGTCAGATCCAGATTGATTAGATCTGCTGGTGCTCCTACTGGTCTGCTGTGTGACACTGGGCAGAGCTGCTAGGCCGCCTGGCACCTCCACACATAGTATAGTGCAAACTAAGCTACAGTGACTTCTAGATAGTGAATTAAAACATTGAACCTACTACCCACCAAATTCACAAGCCGACTCTTGTAATCTTCTGGAGACTATAGGTGACGCTGGTTGTCGTTTATTTATTTTTATACCCAATCACATAAACTGCTTTGAAGAAAATAATTTTGTCTTTATTTAAAGAGCTCTCATTTTGTCAGTGCTCTTAAGCAATTATGAGTCTTATCATTTAAACACTTTCCAACTTTCAATATTACCATGAAATAAATATTAGAAAAGGTAGAAAATTGAGTGTTTTGCTAAAAAAAAAAAAAAAAAAAAAAAGTAGCAGTTTTTTTTTTATCCCAACATTGTATTCTACTTCCATCTGTACTTTCCACTTCCCTCATTCTTAGAGACAAAAAGATGGCGTTAGAAACTTTGATATGTAACAGGCTACATAGAGAAAAGAGGTTACGTCACACCTATTTGGTTGCTACATTTAGAAACTGGTCCTGTGATTTTAACAAAATGACTAGGTAGTTGAAAGAATCCATCAGATCTGTGTTTCTGAGAAAATGAGCACATCTGAGGAAATGCAAAATGCTCTTTAGGCTCACTGACTTAGGTTGCTTTCAGAGAGAAATTTATCAGAGAAAATATTCTCACCAAATATTCTCAAGTCCAAGTATGGAATTCACTTGGGAAGGAATCTCACAGATGAGAATTGTGAGAGTCCTGTGTATCTTACATGTTTTACGGTTCTTACCTTGGAATGGCCACACTGAAGACATCATACCACACAGACCCTTTCAAAGACGATTGAGAATTTTCCTAAGACCTTTGATGACTAGTACACAGCCATACAATGTCTGGACTTGAAACAATTTGGACGTCATAATTTGAATCAAAGCTCCTGTTCTAACATTTTGTTGTATAGAACACCTCTAATATTTGTCAAAATAGGAGACACTTTCATTTCCCAATAGTGACCATTAAGACAAAAACCTTAAATATGATTTTTTTCTTTTGTCATAAGTTCTTTTTAACAATTTTACTCTGTTCAAATAAGACTTACTTTAAGTAGTTGCTTAGCAAAAGCTTTTAAAGCTTGGCTTTTAGCACACATCCAGGCCACTCTAATGGCCTGAAGCAATACTAAAAACCATAAAAATCAGTGAACATTCCCAAGTTTTCCTTTCGCATTATATGACAAGTTCCAGGCTCATACTCTTTAAGGCAAAAGTGTGTCAGTTCTCATTACTTTGACATTTTGTAAGGTTTATAATTAAGAGGTCACTATATAACATCCCCCCCCCCCCCAAAGTTGTTATAAACATCACCATCACTTCAAAACTGTATTTAATACTGTGAACCAGGAAGAGAGGTAAGCATAAAGAGGCCTGTCTACTCTGCATTGCTCACAAATGAAACACTACTAAAATAGAACTCTAAAGAAAATTCTTCTGAAAGCTTTTCATAAAAATATGCAACAACATTGCTTTGGTTTCCCTGCATCCAGGAAACTAATCATAAAATTTGAACCCTCACATTACAATGCCTCAAATTCCATCTAGGGTATTCTTTTTGATTTAAAATTTAATTAGCCAACATACAGTGCAATATTGTTTTCAGGAGTAGAATTCAGTGACTCATCACTTGCAACACCCAGTGCTCATCACAAGTGCCCTCATTAATAACCATCACCCATGTAGTCCCTCACCAACTTACCTCCCTCCAGCAACCATCAGTTTGCTTTCTATTCTTGAGTCTCTTGTGGGTTGTTTCCCCCTCTCTTTTCCCCTCCCCATGCTCGTCTGTTTTGTCTCTTAAATTCCACGTGAGTGAAATCATATGGTATGTCTTTCTATGATTGACATTTTGCTTTCAAAATATGTGAAAGATTTCATTTTTGGGGATGACTGAGTAATATTCCACTGTCTACCTATCCACATCTTTATCCATTTACTACTCAATGGACATTTGAGCTCTCCCTAGTTTGGCTATTGCTGATCGTGCTGCTGTAACTACTAGGGTACATGTGCCCCTTCAAATCTATATTTTTGTATCTTTTGTGTAAATACCTGATAGTGGAATTTTTGCATTGTAGTGCTTTCAATTTTTTGAGGAACCTCCACACTGTTTTCCAGAGTGACTGCACCAGTTTGCATTCCCACTAACAGTGCAAGAGAGTTCCCCTTTTCTCCACAGTTGTCAACAGCCGTTGTTTCCTGAGTTGTTTATTTTAGCCATTCTGACAGGTGTGAGGTGGTATCTCAGTGTGGTGTTGATTATTATTTCCCTGATGATGAGTGACATTGAGCATCTTCTCATGTGTCTATTAGCCATCTGTATTTCTTCCGTATTGTTATAAACTTTCCTCTCAGAAATGCTGTTGCTGCCTACCAACTATTTTGGACCATTATATTTTTATTTTCATCTTTTCCACGTTATTTTTCATTTCTTCTTTGATTTCTTCATTGACTCATTCATTCTTTAGCAGCATTTTATTTAACCTCCATATAATTGTGTTCCTTCCAAGTTTTTCTTGTGGTTGATTTCTACTTTCATAGTACTGTTATCAAAAATGATGCGTGATAGGACTTTAATCTTTTTTAATTTGTTGAGACTTGCTTTGTGGCCTAATATAGGATCTAGTCCAAAGAATGTTTCCATGTGCACTTGAAAAGAATATGTATTCTGCTGTTTTATGATGGAATGTTCCGATTATATCTGTTTAGTCCATCTGGTCCAGTGTGTCATTCAAAGCCATTGTTTCCTTATTTATTTTCTGTTAGATGATCTGTCCATTGATAGAAATGGGGTATTGAAGTTCCCTACTCTTATCGTATTACTATTGATTAGTTCCTTTATGTTTGTTGTTGTTTTATATATTTGGGTGGTCCCATATCGAGGGGCAGGATTGTTTACAACTGTTAGAACTTCTTGTCAGCCCTGTCACTGCAGAGCCTGGCCCAGGGCTTGATATCATGAATCTTAAGATCGTGGCCTAAGCTGAAACCAAATTTCAGATGCTGAATGTACTGAGGCACACAGGCGCCCCTTTGGGTACTTTATTCAAATTAATTTGTAATAGAGTTATTTTTATTTGGCTTAAAAATAAGCTTTTTGGGGCACTGGGTGGCTCAGTCATTTAAGTGTCCAACTTCATCTCAGGTCATGATCTCACTGACAGTTCCAAACCTGCTTGGGAGTCTCTCCCTCCCTCTCCCCCTCTCTCTCTCTCTCTCTCTCTCTCTCTCTCTCTCTCTGTCTTTCTCTCTGTCTGTCTCTCTCTCAAAAAAAAAAAGGCTTTTCTAATTTAGTATTTTTAGACTGGCAGAAATATTGGTGCTAACCAAAATATGTGTTAAGTTTATGTGACTAGGGTTAATGTACAGTAAAAAAAAAAAAATCATAAAATTCACTTTAAGTTTATAAAGTATGCCTTTAGATTTGCCAGCATTAAGCATAATACAGACATACAACTTTTATTCTATATGGGCTTAATAAGTAAGTTCATGTTATTATTTCTGTTCCAAAATTTGCAAACAAGAAAAATAACTCAGTATGATGACTTTTAAAAAATGTTTTATGATATTTTCATGAG
>NW_028240220.1:5000-7500 GCF_028749965.1 Puma concolor
CGCAACGCACCCACAACCCCCCCCTCCTCCAAACCCCTCCGCGAGGGAGGGAGGGAGAGAGGGAGAGAGCGCGAGAGCGCGCGGGAGGGGAGAGAGGCGGGAGGGGAGGGGGGACGGGGAAGGTAAGGGTGCGCACGCGGGACGGACAGGCGGAACGGCGGGCGGGCAGGCGGGAGCACGGGCCGGCGGCACAGGCGGGAGCCCTGCCGGGGTTGGAAGGCGGAGGGGGCGGCGGAGGAACGGGGGTTGTGGGCAGGGCCGAGGCGCGGGACGCGCCGCCTCGCGACGACCACCGGAGGGGGAACCGCGGCGAGCGGCGCGGGGCGGGGGAGCGAGGGGGGAAGCGGGCGCGGGCGTGGGGGGGGTCCGAGCGCGGCGGTCGCCCCCGACCGCCGGCCCTTTTCCCCCCACGCGACACACCCGGCCTTCCCCCCCACACGTCCCACGTGCCCCGCGCTCCCGCCGCGGCCCCGGGCCGGGCCCGGCGGACGGCGCGGCACGCCTCCAACCACGAAAACCCCCGCGGAGAACCACACCGCCCCCGCGACAACGCGGGCTCGGGGCACGCAGTGCGGCGCGGCCGCAACCCGGGGGGAAGCGCGCAGCGGCGGGCGACGCCGCGGCGTCCCGCGGGCCGCCGCCGGGGCACGCATCCCCGGGGCGCAGCCCCGCGCGCGACTCGGCCTCGGCGCGAGCCGCCCCGACAGGGCAAAGGGGGCCGGGATCGCCAGCGGGGAGCGGGGGCGGGGCCGCGGCTCGGGCCCCGGACGCGCGGCCGCGGACCGGGGAGAGGAGGGGGCCACGGCCGGACCGCCGCGGTCGCCGCCCGGGGCAAGGCGGCGAGACCGACGGCGCCCCGGATCCGCACCTCCACCCCCCCACGACGGCCCACGGGACCGCGCGGCACGGGGCACCGCAAAACCCTCCCGAGACCCGGGTGGCGATCCCAAAGACCGCGTGCGGCACGAGGGATCTCCCCCCCAGAGGGACCGCGGCGGCGGCCGCGGCCCTCAGGCGCGAGCTCTCCTCGCCCTTCCCTTTACTCGCGGGCGGCGACCGGCCTCGGCCTCTCCCCCCCACCCCACCTTTCCCCCGCCAAACCACCCCCCCCCACCACCGCCCCACGGGCGCCGGCCCCCAGCCCCCCCCCCCCGTCCCACGCCCTCCCACGTCCCACACACACGCCACCGCCGAGCGGACCCGGCGGGGCGAGGCGGGGGCGAGGGGGGGGGCCGAGGGAGGCGGCGGGGACCGGACACACGGGGCCGGGGAGGGGGCGGGGAGGAGGAGGAGGAGGAGGAAGGAGGGAGGGCGGCAGCGGCGGCCACCGTCGTCTGCACTTAGGGGGACGGAGGGCCCGGCGGCCAGGACGACCCTGTCCCCAGCCCGCGGACGACCCCGCACACCGTACCGCCGCGCAGGCGGGCGTGGCAGGGCGCCCTCGGGCGGGGCTGGGCGCCGGCGGGGCGGGCCCTGCGAGGGAACCCCCAGCCGCGCCTTACCCCCGGGGAGAGACACCCACCCAGGGGAGGCGATTGATCGGCAAGCGACGCTCAGACAGGCGTAGCCCCGGGAGGAACCCGGGGCCGCAAGTGCGTTCGAAGTGTCGATGATCAATGTGTCCTGCAATTCACATTAATTCTCGCAGCTAGCTGCGTTCTTCATCGACGCACGAGCCGAGTGATCCACCGCTAAGAGTCGTACGAGTTTTTTGTGATCGCCGGGAGGGTCAACCCCGAAAAAGGGGCGCCCCCCCAACCTGGCACAGCACAGCCCCGAAGGGTGCCTCCGGCCGGCCAGCAAGAGACAACAAAGACCAGACTCCGAGAGGTCGGAAGGGTTGGAACGACAGGGCAAGTCCGGCAGCCCGCCCCGCCACGCCACACGGACGCGCGGGGCGAGCTCGGAACAACCCCACAGGCGCCCAGGGGGTTCCCGCCTGTCCCCTCCCCCCACACACACCCAAGGGACACGGGGCGCACGCACACGCACACGCTCACGCACCACCCGGCAGCCGCCGGGCAAGCCCCCTCCGGGCAACCGGGGAGGGCCGTGGCGTGGGCGCAAGCGCGGCGGCACCCCGGCCTGGGGCGCGGCGGGGGGGCGGGCAGCGGAGTCTGGAGGAGACACGGGAAGACCAGCCTCCACGGCTCCCCACGGGCCCGACCGCCCCCGACCCGAGGCGGACGGGCGACCCCCCAAGGGTCTTTAAACCTCCGCGCCGGGACGCGCTAGGTACCTGGACAGGGTGGAGGCGGGCGAGGTGGGTGGGGGACGAGGGAGCGCCCGCAACACCGCCAACCACCTCCGACGCCGACCCCCCCGGGGCCGCGGCCGGACCCACAAAGGGCAACCGAGAGCCCCGACGCTGCCGGCCCGTGACGGAGGCTCCGACGGGGCTAACCGCCCCCACAGACCGCCGCCGCCCGACGCCCCTCGCTTCCACCCCCCCCCCACGACCCCCACACGACCCTTCTTCCTCCCCCCCCATCCAGGGCCA
>NW_028240220.1:12500-18418 GCF_028749965.1 Puma concolor
CCGCCCCCCACCCAAATCGTCCCCCCATCGGGACCCGCCAAACAAAAGGCGTTTCTTCCCGGGGCCACCAGGACCCGGGGCGGGGGAGAAAGGTCCACGGCAACGGAGTGACACAGGGCATTCCTGAGCATTCGCGGTCAGGGCCCACAACGGGGGCCGCCTGCCTTCCCCACGCGCGCGGTTGCTCGTGTCGCCGCCCGGAAGGAGCGCCGCGCCTCCGGGTGAGGCCCGAGAAAAACCGAGGCAAAACACCGGCAGCAACGCGCTGGGCAAGAAACCGACAAGTCCTCGCTCACAGGGGGTTTTGGCCAAGCGCCACAGCGCCGGCTCGGCCCGCCACGATCGCTCAAACTCGCCCCACCAAGTCAGTCCCCCGCACCCTCCGGGCAACAGCGGCCGTTGCGGGGCGGGGACGACAAGGCGCCCGCTCCCCGCAGTGGGGGGAACGGGTGTGCCTCCCTTCACCGATTTTCTGCCACCCGCCCACCTCGGGCATCTCCGCCAACGGCGGCGACCCAAAGGGGGGGTCCGCTGGGAACAGGGAACGGCGCCACCACTCGGCTTCAGGCACCTGAGACGACCTGGAGCGCTCCAGGGGCACCACGGAGGGCCAGGCGCCGCGCGCTCAGCACGCCCAGGCGGCGAGCAGCGTGGCATCGGGTGCGGCCCCCCCCCACCACGGGGAGGAGGCCACCCACCACAAACAGCCAGGAGAGGCCAGCGAGAGTGTCCGCTGCGTCAGCCGACCCCAGCCCCGCAGCGGCGGGAGGCCAGGGTCGGGCCGGAGTCCGCACCCCTCTGCACCCCCCCGCACCGCCCACAGGCGGGAAGGAGGAGCATGGGGCCCGCAGGCAGAACGAGAAGAGCGGTCCCACCCGCCAGGAGTGTCCGTCCCTCGTCTGACGCGGCTTAGGCCCGGCCCGGGAGAGCGCGAGATCACCACATCGATCGGTTACCGCCACACGAGGCAGTCCTGGGGCGAGGGGGGGCTGGGGAAACGCCCGGCGAGGACAGCGACCAGAGGAGGACCTGCTTCAGCCTCGCCAGCACCCCTCCCCCGCCTCTCCCAGGGAACAGGCAGCCGGACAACCCACCAGGGAAAAGGGGAACGCCTGACACGCGGCACGGAGCCTTGCGAGGGTGGGCTTGTCACGACCGCGGCCGGGTGCCCGCAGCGGGGAGCGCACGGGGTAGAAGACCCACGCCGCCTCCCCACGCCGCCCTCGGGTGCCAGAGACCGGAGGTGGCGCCACAGCCTGGACCACACCTGGATGCACGAGAGCCGGCGCGCAGGCCCAGGCAGACGGCTCGAGCAAGCAGGCAGGCAAGGGCGGAGTCGGGTCCGGCTCGGCGTCACCGCCAAGCCCGGAGCCACGCCAGCGACGACGAGGCCCAAGTCTCTCTTACAGGATGACAACCGCCACATCAGAACGTGTCAGCACCTACCTGGCAGCAAAAAGCACCCCTTTCAGGAGACAAAAATAACCACGTTGGCAGGCGGGGCCGAGCCACAGGTCACTGGGACCTTCTGGGACCCTGGCCCGGCCACGGGCCCCAAGCATCTTCCCATCACCGCCAAGCAACCACACCCCCCCGGAAGTCCCCGGGGGCCATCTGGTCGACCCCGGGACCGACCGACCGACCGACCGACCAGGGAATCGCGGGATTGGGGGGGGGGCGGGGGCTGGCCGGGTAAGGCCCTGCCCCGTTACACGTTCGCCCGTGCACGGGTCGTCTCCGGGTCGGGACTTAGAAAAATAAAACACTCCACGCTGTCGCCTGCGGAAGCCTCCCCGGCCCTCGCAAGACCGGCCCCATGCCAGTCCCCGACCGCCGGCTGGGACTGTTTTGGGGGGGGGGGTTTGAATTCCGCGGAGGCGCCCCCGACGGCCGGACCTCAACGGGGATCGCGGGCGCGCCGGCGTTGGCGCCCTATACGGGCCTCCCCTCGCGGCCCGGCCCGGCCCGGCCCGGTCCGGTCAGGCACGGTCCCCAACTCCGCAGCGGGCCTCGGAAAATCTGGGGAGAAAATCGGGTCCAACGACCGGGAGCCCCACGCGTGCCCCCGCCCGGGCCCATGGCGCCCTCCGCGGGCTTCCCCTCAAGGCTCAGGACGGTCCTCACCGGCCCGGCCCGGCCCGGCCTGGCCCAACCGCGACGCGGGAGGGAAGACAAAAGACGCCTGGCAGGGAAGGACCGACAAGCGACCGACGGGGCCACAGTCTCCGGGTGGCGGCCCCGGGCGGTCCCCGCGGTCCCCGCGGTCCCCGCGGTCCCCGCGGTCCCCGCGGTCCCCGCGGTCGGGGGTGGGGGGGGGAGGAAAGCACCAGCGGGTGCTGGTCGACCCGTCCGGGCAGCCCCCCACCCTGGCTCGCTCCCAGGGAGCGCCGCCGCTACCCCCCCCCCCCACATACCCGGAGGTTCAATCTCCGGCAAGTGCACCAGCCGCCGGCGCCCCGACGACAGCGCGACGGTCACGCCAACGTCGCCGGCCTTCTGGAACCCCGCCCCGGACACTGCGACCAAATCGCATCCCTTGCCGACGCCGACGTCGCCAAGGCTCCGGAGGGGAAACGCTATATAAAAGCGGCCGCCAGGTGGCGCCTGACAACCGACCGAAACGTCAGCGGGGACGGCTCGCGATCTCGGGGACGTGAGGGCGCACAGCCGGCGGCCCGGCCGCCCGATCTCGTCCCGGCCCACTCCGGATGCCGCCTCTCGGTCCCAGGCCGGCGGAGGGCGTCCGCCTCGGGAGCTCCCGGCCGGCCGGCCGGCACGGCGCGTCCCCGGCAGCCCAAGGGACACTCGAAAAATGCATCGGGGCGGCTGCCGCTGGAAAGGGGGGGCAGACCGGCCACTCGACTCCCCGGCCGGCCGAGGCGGACGTGCGCGGAAAATTCCCCGCACACACCGGGCGGGCCGCGGGCGCCCGTGAGGCACGGGCGGCCCAGAGCGGCCCAGGCGGCGCCCGCGCTCCCGGGAGGACTTAGACACATTTTGGCGGGCGGGGAGGGAGGGAGGGAGGGAGGGAGGGAGGGAGACGGACGGTCAAACCGAAACCACGCGAGAGAGTACTCCCAGAACAACAACGGACGGACGAGCCATTTTTTTTTTTTTAATTTTTTAACATTTATTTATTTTTGAGACCGAGAGAGACAGAGCATGAACGGGGGAGGGTCAGAGAGAGAGGGAGACACAGAATCCGAAACAGGCTCCAGGCTCTGAGCTGTCAGCACAGAGCCGGAGGCGGGGCTTGAACCCACGGACCGCGAGATCATGACCTGAGCCGAAGTCGGACGCTCAACCGACTGAGCCCCCCAGGCGCCCCCGGACGAGCCATTTTTATTCTATTGGGTCAAGCGGGGGAACGTCTCTCTCGGAAACATAACAAATCAAGCTGCGGGAGGGGGGGGGGGGACAGAAAGGGGGTGATGGATAAAGGAACGACCACGGATAAAGCTTAAGCAAAGTCCTTCGCCGCACGGGGCCACGACGAAGTCCAAAGACCACAAACAGCTACGGGGAACATGGGTGCAAGTGCACCGCGTGGCAAGCGACAAGAATATGGCTTTCACCATTACTGTCCTCAATAAGCACACTACTACGGCGGCGGCGGCGGCGGCGGCGGCGGCGGGGGGGGGGGGGGAGATGGAGAACGGAAGGAGTTAATAGCCACTCACTAAAAATGTCCCGGTTCCCAGAGGACCCTACAGTCCAAAGGGGGGGGGGGGCGGGCCCCCGCAGGGAGAAGGAAGGTGTCACCGAGACACACCCTATGCCTCCACCCTCTTAGGGTTTGCAGGTGACCCTGAGGGTGACCCTGACACGAGACAGGTTAACCGTACAAGGAGCTGACACATTGATTTCCTACAAGTTTCACGTGACAGGTAGAGCCCCTCCTGAGGTAAACCAAGACCCTGAGAAGCGGCCAGACCTAAACCCTTGTATATTGGGTTGAACAAGGAGAAGCGACGGCGGACGACTAACTGAACTACATGGGGAGGCTAAAGGATGATGAGGATTTTATTTTATTTTATTTTAAAAAAAAAATTTTTTTTCAACGTTTATTTATTTTGGGGACAGAGAGAGACAGAGCATGAACGGGGGAGGGGCAGAGAGAGAGGGAGACACAGAATCGGAAACAGGCTCCAGGCTCTGAGCCATCAGCCCAGAGCCTGACGCGGGGCTCGAACCCACGGACCGCGAGATCGTGACCTGGCTGAAGTCGGACGCTTAACCGACTGCGCCACCCAGGCACCCCAGGATGATGAGGATTTTAAAACCAACGAAACCAACCAACCAAGATCTGTTCTCCTCTAGAATTCTCTCCACTTCTCCTCCTGTCCTTGAGGATAAGAATGTCACTCCCCTGGTGGCATAGGAAAGACATCCTGGGGGGGGGGGGGGGGAGGACTTCCAGGGAGAAAAGGAGGAGAGTGCTCCGTGCACGCTTCTTGCACCTGCTGGGCAGGAGGGTAGGGGTGGGTGGTTTACTTTGCTTGCTTGCTTGCTTGCTTGCTTGCTGCTACTTTTTGAAAGCTTCTCTAACGTTTCCTTTACATCTAAGTCTTCCTTCCAGTTTGGCTTTGGACAGGAGGAAGGCAGGCCACATGTTTTTCTGACACGGCGGAGAACGAAGGGTAAGATGAGTGCGGGCCCGTGCGTATTCTTTTCCGTCAGTCATGTGCCGTGGTGAGTGGAGCATCAGCTCTTGCCGGATGGGTGTCTCATTCCTCCGTGAACCATCAGGCAAGATGTCGGGCAAACACACACAGGGAGACTAAAGGTAGGAAGAACGTAGAGAAGGTGGGCGACACGTGCCCGAGTCTCCAGAGCGACGATTTCATCCAGGGCACGGCAACGTCCAAGGCTTCCGGACACCACGTTTACGGACGCTTTGGTGCGTAGGTCACTTTGAATCCACAGTGCCACCCTCCGGTCCCGTTAGCACGTTGCCTCCGGCTCACGTGAGCGAGCGGTGGTGTCGTCGTCGTCGTCGTCGTCGTCGTCGTCGTCGTCGTGCAAAGAGACTGTGGGACTCGTCCGGGGATGGAACTGGGCCGGAGAGAGGGAGGGACACCGCAGCCCATCGTTGAGCTTCAGGTGTCTCTAAGAGACCGAGTCTCTAAAGTACACTGAGGCACAGGGCGACCCGCTCGCGCTCGCTCGGGGCCGGACGTCTCTTTGTTCTCTCGCGGGGTGGGTATCTGCGAGTGTTGTTTGTTTCCTTTCCGGACAAGGCGAAAGAACTCTGAAACAGGAAATATTGGCACAAGGGGTCTGTCTGGTGGGATGGGAGGGTGGCGGGTCAGTCCACGTACCGAGAACACGGGAGGATCGGATCGGGCGTCTGAACAACCAGGCGGAGAGAGGAGTTTAGCCTCCTCGGTCGTCACGGCAACCGGCACCTCCACAGAAACCACAGAAGGTGCCCAGGACGAACTGCGTCGCAGGAGCCAGCGTGGGCATTGCCCCACTACCCTCAGCCCTCAGCCCTCAGCCCAGGAGCAGGCAGCAACTGTCGTCCAGGTCCAGGCCGCGCCCCACTGCCCTCTTCTCAGCCAGAGCGGTGCCCGGGAGGGCGGCCCCGGAACAGATACCTCCTCTCCTCCACACACATCTCGCCAACCCCTTGACCGCTGTGCCCGAGATACACAACTCCGCTGGACCCAGAGCGTGATTTTTCCCGTGGACCGGGGGCCTGCTGGGCCACTTAGGGTGCTCGCACCAAGATGAATCGGGCTAGAGACAGGGACACCGCAGCCCACCGTTGAGCTGAAGGGGTCTCTAGGAGAGGGACCCTCTAACGTATCTCACGTACAGGGAGACCCGCTCGCTCGTGCCCGGATGTTTCTTTGTTCCTTTATTTCTTTTCGTGTCCTTTATTATTATTTTTGGTACCGTTAGTAAGTGGGATT
>NW_028240221.1:0-17344 GCF_028749965.1 Puma concolor
TATTCTGAACACACATAATAGAGGCTAGACTAAACTATGATATTCAGCACATTGCGCGTGTTAAATGCATTTTTGGCTTAGAATAACTTCCACTCACACTGGTTTTATCTAGAGGTGACTCCATCCTAAATCAAGGAAGATTTGTAATGTAAAAATCTTGGGAAATTTCCTAGAACTGGAATTGTGGTATCAGTAGGACAGAAAGAACCTCTTCCACATCCATTCCTCCACCTCCTTCCCTTGCAGGTTATTACCAGCGTTGAGCTGTGCCTACAGGCACTCAGAATTAGGACTACATACCCCAGCTTCCCTGGCAGCCAAAGCAATATAAGAGGAAGTGTCATGTGGCAGCTTCTGAGAAAGTTGAGACAGCTGTGGGCCTTGTGTCCTTTATTTTTTCTTTGATGTCATTCACATGTTGCCTTGGATCATGAACTCTAGGGCCAAACCGTTTGGATGGAAAGTGAACTGAGATTCTTCCAGCAAGAGCTGGTAGGAACTAGATTTCTATGCACTTCATAGAATACAGCTGCCGAATCAGACTTGAGCTGTATACCTCCAAAGTTCATTGATTTGGGAGAGACATCCACTTTTACCCTGTTAAAACCATAGTCCTTCCTTGTTCTGTGTGGTAGGGAAAAACCTAACCCCCATGAAGGTGTACATATAACAGGTATAAATATGTTGAGTTTTTATGGATATTGTCAAGTTTGGTATTTTAAACTGAATTTTTAGTACTGAGTTTGAATTCAGCTACTCCATTCACAGCACATGTCTTAATCTTCTTGTGCCTCTGATTTCTCAGAGGGGTAGTAATATAAACCACTTCATTTGGTTGTTATGAGGAATAATTAAATTAAACTATGTGAAATAGATCAGTGTGTGTCCAACATGCCAAACACTCAATAAATGTTATTACTGTTATTTTTACCATTATCATGTTAAACTGTCTTCCAAAGAAGAGGTACCATTTCGCCAATTACATTTCTGAAATGCCTCTTTCCTCTTCCGTTTTCTATAGTGTGCATTACCAATGTTTTTGTCCAATAGAAGAGTAGTAGTATTTCATTTTTATTTGCAATTGCTTTCTAAACTTGTGGTTGTTCGTCTTTACAGTTTTTAAAAGTCATTTATGCTTGTTTTCTGATGAACTTCCTTTTTCTTACCTCTATTTCTTCTATTGGATTTTTGTTTTGTTTAACAGTGTGGCTTAAAAAAAAGCAATACAAGCATTATGGGAATTTGTCTTCTGTGTTTCTATTGGTGGTGCAAATATTTCCACTAATTTTCATTTGTCTGTATTTTATTTTTTTATTTTTTTTAACTTAATGTTTATTTATTTGTGAGAGAGAGAGAGAGTGCGAGCAGGGAAGGAGAAGAGAGAGAGGGAGACACAGAATCTGAAACAGACTCCTGACTCTGAGCTTTCAGCAAAGAGCTAGATGCAGGGCTCAAACCCACAAACCATGAGATCGTGACCGAGTCGAATTTGGACGCTTAACCTACCAAGCTACCCAGGCACCTCACTTTATTTTTTCTTTTCCTTTTTTTTTTTTGGCTTTGTTTTTTCTTTACAAAATTAAAAAAATATATATGTTCAATATAATAAAAATGATCCTTCTCTACTATCGTTACATCTGAGTGTAATGTCCACCCCTATTTTAGAAAGATCATTGTCATTCTGGATTATAAGAATAATTCCCCCATATTTTCTCCTAGGACGTCATAGATTGTCTTACATAAAAAAATATCTTCTCCATTTGTAATAAAACTGGGGAAGGCAGTGAGATAAGATTTGAAGTGATTCTGCAGATGACTGTGTTGGAGCGTTGGCAAAAATGAATGCTTTGACACATAAATCTTACCTAAGAAAGTTATAGTTTCCTTTGATCCACATAAAAGACACTTCTTAAACAACATGTGGGAAGCCATCCTCCTTGCAGGTATGGGGTAAGCTTGCCTCCTGGGCTTTTGTGTTGTTTGTTTGTTTGTTTGTTTGTTTGTTTTGTTTTGTTTTACTCTTAGGGGGAAACGCATAGGTTGTGTATAATGAAATTTTGTATTTCCAGGTTAAGGTGCTGCCAGGTACAGCATACAAATTTACCAGTTTATAAGACTGCCTCTCACACATCGCTTCCTGGTGGTAGGCAAAATTTCTTTCTCTGCAACCAGGGCCATATTGCCACTTGTTCACAGGTTAAGTAATGATGCCAAGACATTTTTATGCCTATGCTAACAATGACTCACCTGTGGACAAGTGCAGGCAGATACTGCCGACCTGTTAAGGCCAAGGAGGGATTGAGCCCATGGCCTTCCACTGGGCTCCGCCATTGTTTCTGCTCTTTCTGGTGTATGTCAGTTGTTATCATCACGTTTGAGAACACACGATCTAGAGTAAAACTATCTAGGTACTCCATCTTGAGCTATAGGGAAACAAATAAAGTCCCCTTACCTTTTTTGTTCTTTGCTTTCTCTTTTGTGAAATGGGCATTATCACAGTGTGGAAATTCAATAATTAAATAAATAAATACGTAAGTGCCTAAAATTTCTTAGCAACAAATGCTCAGTATATATTAAGAAGGCTTTTCCCAATAGACAAGAAAAATAACTTTCTTGTTTTCTCCTAGGATTTTATAGATGCATTTTTATAAGAAAACATATAACATTAATAATATGACATAATGCAAATTAAGACATTTATAAGAAAAGTATTGAAACTTCATGAATAGTATCTTTGTTACTATTATTCGAACAATGCATTTGCTTTGAAAGGTTCACTTAGTTATATACTAAATTTGCATATGCTTTGAACCTACTTCTGGATTCTCTATGACGTTTCATTCATTCAGCTGAACCACAATTGCTTTATCACATAATTTATTATCTGGTAGAACTCGCCTAATTCATATGCTACCTTTTCGGCAAAAATTTCTGGATCAGCTTGAATATTGATATTTATACAAAAATCTTAGAACCAGCTGATCTGATTTTAAAAAATCCATATTTTATTGGGCTTGCAACAAATTTCCATAGTAATTTAGAGATAGTTGGCATTCTTACAATAATAACTTTTCCTATTCCAACACAAGGAATGTTTATATTTAAGCTTTTTTTTTTTAAATATCTCTCACATGGGTTTAAAGTTTTCTGAAAGGCTTATTTATATACTTTCTTCATGTTTCTTGTTAAGTTCCTTCCTTCCTTCCTTCCTTCCTTCCTTCCTTCCTTCCTTCCTTCCTTCCTTCCTTCCTTCCTTCCTTCCTTCCTTCCCTCCCTCCCTCCCTCCCTCCCTCCCTCCTTTCCTTCCTTCCTTCCTTTCTTCCTTCCTTCCTTCCTTCCCTTCCTTCCTTCCTTCCTTCCTTCCTTCCTTCCTTCCTTCCTTCCTCCTTCTTCCTTCCTTCCTCCTTCCTTCCTTCCTTCCTTCCTTCCTTCCTTCCTTCCTTCCTTCCTTCCTCCTTCCTTCCTTCCTTCCTTCCTTCCTTCCTTCCTTCCTTCCTTCCTTCCTTCCTTCCTCCCTCCCTCCCTCCCTCCCTCCTTTCCTTCCTTCCCTTCCTTCCTTCCTTTCCTTCCTTCCTTCTTCCTTCCTTCCTTCCTTCTCCTTCCTTCCTTCCTTCCTTCCTTCCTTCCTTCCTTCCTTCCTTCCTTCCTTCCTTCCTTCCTTCCTTCCTTCCTTCCTTCCTCCTTCTCCTTTTACTTCTGTTATGGCAAATGGCGCCAATTCTCTGACTATATTTCTAATTATTTCTTGTTTGTATGAGAGAATGCTAAATTGTTACCTTGTGAGCCTGGATCATGTAATTTCATCAGGAAGATTCATGAAAAATATGATCTCCCTTCCTTCATCGCAGTTATGTATAATTGACACTTGTTGGAAGGAGATAAACAGAGTCAAGAGAATTTCAGTCTTAGAAGAGAAGCCCCCGAGGTGAGAGTAGCCTGAGAGAGCAACTGGAGAGGGAACAAATGTGACCCAACTTGAAAGTGTTAGATGTTTTCCTTGTATATCTTGTACTTCTTGTATTTCCTTGTATTCTTGTATTTAACCAAGAAATTTAAAAGTTAACCAATTTACCAAGTCACTAAAATTAAACTTTTTTTCTTGTAAACAGAAAATTCAAGGAAATCAAATTATTAAAGTTAAACATGGTAACATTATAGAGCTTTTGGTTATTAAAAACTCCTATGTACACATGCAATAAAACAGACAATGAATGTTTTGGAGACAATGTAAATGACTACAACTGGTTTAAGAAAAAGCAGCAAGAGAATGAAAGCGATGCAAGTCATTTCTTTGAAAAACTAGCATAACCCCATAACTCTAACACTGGAGCAAATGAGTAAGACTTGGGGACCAGCTAGCCTGGCTGAGATGTTTCTTGCCAACACTTACTTAGTTCTTACTCATACCAGGTGAGGTTCTGAACATTTCACAAGTACTTCCTGTCATTCTCCTTAGGGCCCTATGAGGGAGGGGTTACTATTAACCTCCTTTTACATATCAGCAAATTGAAGAAGTTCAGAGGTTAAGGAACTTATCTGCTCCCAAGGTCAACACAGGTGACATGTGATGGAACTGAGAGGTGGCATGAAATAGTGTCCTCTAGTGTCAACTCACCCAAGTTTACATCCTGTCTCACCAGTACTAGGTGTGTGATCATCGGCACAGATTTTTTTAATGATTTGTGCTTTCGTTCTCATATATGTAAGACCAAGAGATGAATTAATGATCATCTAAAGAGTTTAGAACAATATCTGAACATAGCAAACACCCCTTATATAGAATCCTATTATTACTGCTATTATTATTATTATTATTATTATTATTATTATTATTATTATTATTATTATTATTATTATTATTATTATCAATAAAACAGGACGGGACAGAGAATACCTAAAATGAGATAATAACACATATTCAAACAAATGAATTTCCTGAAACCTAAAATATCAGAAAATCCAGTAACTTAATTAGGTGCTCTAAATGTTTTTGTTTTCTTTTTCTGATAAACTGAATTTATTTTTAAATATTTTATGGTTTTGAAACAATATCTTATTTCTTTCTGAGAGAATGCAAGCAGGGTCAGAGAGAGAGGAATAGCATATCTGAAGTGGGCGTGATGCCTACAGCAGTGAGCCCAATGTAGGGCTTGAACCCACGAACTGAGAGATCATGACCTGAGCCAAAGTTGGATGGCCAACCAACTGAGCCACAAGGATGCCTCTTTTTTTTTCACATATAGTGTTATATTAGATTCAGATGTACAATATACTGATTCAGCAATTCCTTACAATACCCAGTACTCATGGCAACCAGTGCACTCCTTAATCCCCATCACATATTTCACTCACTACATCTGCACCCCCCCACACACACACACACTGGTAACCAGCATGTTGTTATCTATAACGAAGTGCATGTTTCTTGATTTGTCTATTACTCTGTTTCCCCAACATTTGATCATTTATTTAGTTTCTTAAATTTCACATATGAATGAAGTCATATGGTATCTGTCGCTGACCGACTTATTTTGCCTAGCATTATATTCTCTAGCTCCATTCATGTTGTTGCAGATGGCAAGATTTCATTATTTTACGTGGCTGAGTACTATTCCCCTGTGTGTGGGTATTATACATAAGATACCACATCATATAATTATGTGTGTATAATAGCACATTATAATACCACATCATGTATACATACTAAATCTTTATCCATTCATCATTTGATGGACACGTGGCTGTTCCATAATGCTGCCATAATTATCAGGGTTCTTCTCTCTCTTTGAATTATCGTTTCTGGATTCTTTGGGTAAATACACAGTAGTGTGATTGCTGCAGTTGTAGTTTTCACGTTCTGAGGAACCCACTATGTTTTCCACAGTGACTGCACCAGTTTGCATTCCCATCAACAGTGCAAAAGTTCTTTTTCCGAATCCTCATCCACACCTGTTGTTCATTGTGTTGCTGATTTTAGCTATTCCAAAGAGTGTGAGGTGGTATCTCATTGTCCTTTTGACTTGCAATTTCCTGATGGTAAGTGATGATAAACATCTTTTCACGTGTCTGTTGGCCATCTGGATGTCTTCATGCAGGAGTGTCTGTTAAGGACTTCTGCCCATTTTTTAATTGGATAATTTCGTTTTTCAGTATTGAGTTTTGTAAGTTCTTTATATAGTGGATACTAATCCATTACTGGATATGTCATTTGCAAATAGCTTCTCCCATTCTGTAGGTTGCCCTTCATTTTATTGGAGTTTTTCCTTAGCTGTGCAGAAGCTTTTTATTTGGATGCAATCCCAATAGTTTATTTTCCTTTTGTTTTTGTATTTTTGCTTTTGTCTCAGGAGATATACCTAGAAAACGTTTCTTTGGCTAATGTCAAAAAATTACTGCCTGTGTTCTCTTCTAGGATTTTTATCTCTAATCCATTTTGGATTTATTTTCATGTGTTTTGTAAGAAAGTGGTCCAGTTTCGTTCTTTTGCACATTTCTGTTCAGTTTTCCAACACCATTTGCTGAAGAGAATACCTTTTTCCCATTTTATATGCTTTCTTGCTCTGTCAAAGATGAATAGACCAGATACTTGTGGGTTTATTTCTAGGTATTCTGTTCTGTTCCTTTGGTCTACGTTCCAATTTGTGCCAGCACCAGGCAGTTTTGATAACTACAGCTTTGTAGTATAACTTGATATCTGGAGTTTGTGATGCCTCCAGAGTTTCTTTGTTCGTCTGTCTGTCTGTTTGCTTATTTGTTTGTTTGTTTGTTTGTTTGCTTGCTTAAGATTGCTTTGCTCTTCAGGTACTTTGGTGGTCCCATATAAAGTTTAGGACTGTTTGTTCTAGTTCTGTGAGAAATGCCGTTGGTGTTTTCATCGGGGTTACATTAAATATGTAGATCGCTTTGGTAACATAGACATTTTAACATTATTTGCCCTTTCTATCCATGAGCATGGAATTATCCATTTCTTGGTGTTGACTTCAGTTTCTTTCAACCTTATTTAATAGGTTTCAGAGTATAGGTTATCCACCTCTTTGTATATGTTTACCCCTAGATATCTTATTTTTTTGGTCCAATTATAAATGGGATTGTTTTCTTAATCTGTCTTTCTGCGGCTTCATTTTTAGTGTATACAAATGCAACAGATTTCTGTATGTTGATTGTACCCTATGAATTTACTGAATTAGTTCTTCAGTTCTCACACTTTTGTCCATGGAATCTTTCAGGTTTTCTACAGTAGAGTATCATGTCCTCAATAAATCGAGAACATTTTTCTTCTTCTTTATTGATTCCATTGCCTTTTACTTCTTTTTAGTGTCTAATTGCTGTGGCTAGGAGTTCTAGTACTGTGCTGAATAAAAAAGTGGTGGGAGTGTACATCCTAGTCTTGTTCCTAAGCTTATGGGAAAAGCTTTCAGGTTTTCCCCATTGAAAAAGATTTTAGCTATGGGTTTTTCATAGATGGCCTTTATTATGTTGAGGTATTTTTCCTCTAAACCTAATTTGCCGAGGGTGTTTATCATGAATGCATGTTGTACTTGTTCAAATGCTTTTCCTGCATCTGTTGAAATGATGATGTGGCTCTTCTTCTTTATCTCATTGGTGTAGTGTAACATGTTAATTGATTTGTGAATATTGGACTATACTTGCAAACTAGGAAAAAATCTCCCTCAATTCTGGTGAATACTTTTTTTTATAAAGTATTAGAGTCAGTGTGCAAGTATTTTCTTGAGAATATTTGCATCTATGTTCATTAAACATATGGGCTTGTCCTTCTTTTCTTAGTGGACTAGTTTTCAGATTTTGATATCAAGTTAATGCTGGTCTCATAGAATGAAGTTGAAATTCCTTTGAGAAGAACAGGGAGTAACTCTTCTTTAAGTTTATGGTAGAATTGATCTGGTCCTGGGCTTTTGTTTCTTCAGAGCTTTTGGTTTACTAATTCACGATTGAGATTCTATCTCACCATCTCTGTGCCCCTCCTCTGAACTCTCCCTCTCTCTCTCTCTCTTGATGTCTCTTTATCTCTCTCTCTTTCAAAATAAATAACTTTTAAAAAGATAAGTTGAGACATTTTAAAATCAAATAAAATATCAACAATTTGGGCAATATTGTCAGATGGAATGAATTTGAGAGGCTTTTTAATATTGACTTCAAACTTGTCATCCCAATTTTTAATACATAAAAATTTAAGAGGTGTTCCAGATTGAAAACCAAATCATATTTTGAAGGAGTTTTTAAGAAATCATATAATAAAGCATAACAAATTTGAGAATGAATGTTGAAAATAAAATTGTGAACAAAACAAAATACCTAATTTTTTCATCAACCAATTTGATCACACACTCACACCCACAAGACTCCTGAAGGAGTCCTAGTACTGATGCCCTTGTGTGAACTTCGCTGTTTCTGAAATGACCTCAGGTTACTAATGGGTGGCCCAGATTGCAAGCCAACATAGGGGAGGTTCACGGGGAGGTGGGGCTCTCAAAGGCCACGGACATGTCATCCTCTCCCATGGCCCGCTGCCCTCTCATCATCAGCCGTGATGAGTCGGGTGCAGTTCTTCCTCTGGGTCCAAAGGCTTATGCCACGTGTCCCACACCCCACGTGAGACTTGTGAGAAGACTCCCAAGGGCAAACACCAGCAGGCCCTCAGGGAGGTCGCCTCGTCCCAGGCGGCCTGCGTTCCTTGGCCTGAGTGTCTGGACAAAGGCTGCCTCGGCCACATAGGGAACGATGGACTTGTGCAGCCTTAGCATTCTGTGCAGAGGTCCTGTGCAGGCCTGGAGCTTAGAAAGGACTGGGATGAGCCTCACCTAGGAAGAGGTGAGTACTGGGGTACTCCTTCCACAGCAGATGGCTGCTTGCCAGAGATGTCTGTGCTAGGGATGGGGCAAATCTCCACCGTGCTAGCAGTGCAGTAGACAGAGTTCAGCCCTGTCCACCGCAGGCTCTTCTCTATCCCCAAGTTACACGGCCCTAGTACAGCGTGCCTGAGACTGATATCCCCACACTAATCTTCCTGTCTCCCAAGCTGCCCAAGCCCGCCAGGATCCCCACTGCAGTACTCTGAAGCACAAGAGTCTTCCCTGCAGTGGCTCTATTCCAGAGAAGGCTTTGGCAGTCCCAATGCATGGAGGCTTCTTGCCCCTACCAATATGCAGACAACATGGTCAGCGGGGTGTCAGCACGCTGTGGAGTCCGGATTTGTACGCCCAAGCCTTACCTCTTCCAGGGCGGAGGCTGTCGCACTCTCTAGAAGGGATGGCAGGTCTTTTTCTCGCTGCTGTCTGCACACTGGCTGGAGAAGCACGTCTTCTCAGCTGCTTGATGTGTAAACGTCGGGGTACCCTGGAAGAGCTCCCTGTGCTGGCCCATGTCTTTGGGTATGAACATCCAAAGAAAGTATGGCCCATGATTCTGCAGTGGGAATACGGCCTCAGTGGTCATGATGCTGGGCCCTTTGGGGCATCTTTCTGCACAAGCAGGCCGTTACTTGATAGGTCTTGCCGAGCAGGAACACTTTACTGGAAAGGGGAAGACAGGGTCCCCCACATGTTCATATCTCCCGCCAATACCTGCTGAGGGGCCAGGTGACTTTTCCCCCCGGCCTGTCCCAAAGAGAATGTACGGGCAAGGTGTGGGTGTGGAATGCCCTCACGGCTCCCAGAGCCAAACCCTCAAGTGTGGACACTTGTGTCCAGGGACCGTGGTCAGAGGCCTGGGTGCTCTGTGTCCGAGGGATTACAGCCCTCAGGATGCACACCCTGCAGCCCCGGGTGTCCTCCCGTAGCCGCAGCACTCCCTGGGGAGCCCCAGGGTCCAGGAGTTGCTAAACCCCCTGCACAACTGTATGTGCTGCCTACCGGCCTCTTCCACCACAACACCAGCGTGTGTGGGCTCCAGAGTGCTGTCCCTCGACAGGGGACACCCTCTGCAATTCAGGAGCCTTCTGACTTCCCTATCTCTGAAGCACACCCGTCTCTCATTGGCCTGTTGGGACCGTCCTGCTGTTCTCTGTGTACAGGAAATGTCTTGCATTGCCTGTGCTCCTCTGTCTCCCTGAGTGAGCCCTGGCGTGTCTGTGTCCTTTCCTGGCTTTGCCTGTGCCAACGCCTCTCTGGTGATGCCTGCTTGCCTGGCCCAAGTGGGCACAGGTGTACCCGTGTAACCGCCTTCGTTTCTGCACACCTGCGTGTTGTGTCAGCTGTGGCTCTGATGGCCTGTCTTGTCTTTGGTGTATGCTTCTGCGCTTGAGTGTGTTTCCCTCTGAATTCAACCCCTTTCTTCCACTGACAGATCCAATTGCTGTCCTGCTGTCAGGTGGAGGGGCTTCTGCGTGTTCTCTTATATGTTCCCAGAGCCAGAAATCCTTCCGTGCCCATAGGACCTTCGTCAGAGGATTGGCCATGCACTCACTGCCAGCCAGTTAATGTCCCCAAATGCAGCTGCCTTGCTGTGACCATTAAGTCACACATCTATTTTCCGTTCTTCTGTTTTCAAACCCTTTGTACCCTAGGGGCTCAAACGTCACTGGCTTGCACGTTTCAGATGCAGGCGTAAAGTGTGAAAGGTGGTCTAGCAACGTTTTCCCACTTCCTCCTTTGCCATGTGGCATGTTCCTGGCTGGGAGAGACTTACCCTGCCAGCGTGTGTCTCGTTTCTGTGTGCCTCCTGTGTGTTCTGTTCCCTCATTTGTCCATTACTTCCTACCTGGGAGTCTGATTCATGTTTGCTGAACCATGCAGAGACCATGCAGAATTCCTGTGTGTGGCGGTTCAGTCAACATGACTGAGGATGTCACCATGCGGGATTCTGGGGGCACCATCATGGACATCATCAAACCCTGAGTATTGGACATCCCTGGCCTGTGCTGGCCTCTCCATTTCCTTGAATTTCCTCATTTTCACAGGAAAGATATGAACCTGGGCGCTGGCCTTTCTCTCAGGTTTGTGCCCTGTCCTCCCTCACTCAACTCTCCATTGGTTCAATCTTACTGACCTCACATGCAATCCCAATGTGTGACCCATCCCTAAAGACAATGTCCTACATCCCGCCCTTTCTTGGAACTCCAATGTGCAGGCAGAGAACACTTACACCTCTGGACAGTCGCATGTATACATGGACACGCCCGAGAGCCTACCTGAGCCGAAAACACACACAAAGACTTCATGCTGTTTATCACCCATTCTATATTTCTTGAAATGTACTGGACCCCCACCCTGTGCCACGTGTCACCACGAGCCTTGTCCTTATTTCGTGGGCAGGAGAATCTTGTGGACCATCGGTGAGCGTCGGAGGCTTTCCACTAGGGTCCATGAAGTGCGATGCTCCTTATAGTCTTCTCAAGATTGTGCATATCCCTGGGATATAAGGGTACACACAGACAGAGACACACAGACACAACCCCCCCCCCCACACACACACACAGGACAGGTGAGAGTCTTATCTTGGCCCTTTTTAAGGTTGCTTGCATGTTTCCAAACGGAAAGTAGAATAGGAGGGTGTGATAAGCTGTGCCAAAGCTGACAAGTGGCTCCAGAAGCCAGACAACATGTGGGATGGTGGTAGGACGCCTGAGGGTGGGTTCATGGTCCTGGAATGACAGTTGTCACCATGCTAACTGATGAGCCAGCTTTGGATGTCCCGATTTGCTCATTCTTGTTGTCTAGCCCACTGCCCACCTTCAGCCTCCCCAAAGGGGCAAAGCCTCTTTGACACGTTACTTCTTAAGACTCCCTGTCTCAGGCCGATGTCCTTTTGACCTGGTGTCACCTTCTGTGCCACTGTGAGTCTCGGTGCCTCCATGCAGAAGAGAATTGTGCCATGGGCCCCACGGCACACATTTCAGTGCCCACACCCTTCGCTGCTCACCTCTTTCCCTCTCAGTTCTCTCTCCTGGGGCCTCCTTCATCTTGAAATACGGCAGGGGATTGTGCCAAAGATCCTCTATGATTATCTGGTAGGGGAGACAGGCCAGGCCTCAGGTAGCTATCCCACGCAGTGGGGGAACCCATGAAAATCACCTCCCTTCCTTGGTACAGGGTCCCACCTCAGCAATCCTGCTAGAGCCGGCAAAGCTGTGGTCAGAGAACCAGGTGAAGAAGTTGAGGCTGCTGTTGTCATGCCTGCGTCTGTAGGCCTCCTGTCTGTACCTTGGGTACCACTGGATGGGACTGGAATGAGACGCCCTATACCCTGCAGGAAGACCAGTATGTGAGAAGGCGCCAGAGAACTAATCACATTCAACCCTCCACCCACTGCCGCCCATGCATTCAGTGGACACTTACCAGCAAGGCCAAGGACCTACTCCTTCGTAACGACTTCATTCTGGAAGTAGGAGTTCTTGCCAAAAAACAGCAGGATCTTCCGGCATTCCCTGGGAAACTTGTGTTGCTCCACCTGCCGTGGTAGAAATGTGGGGCAGAAATGTGAAATCTTGTTCCAGGAGACCCGCCCTCCCCTGAGAAAGGAACACACCACTTCTCCCCACCACCTTCCCCACCCACATAGCCACCCACCCACACCACCTCCCACTCCCAGGCCGACCTTCAAATTGGTCATGTGGCGAAGCATGCTTTCATTGTGCTTACTAATCAGGGCTGACATCTGAGGGTGGTTCACAAACTGCTGCAGGTCAAAGAGCCTTCAGGTGCTGGGCGTGAGAGACCTCGACCCAGAGAACCAGTGTGGACCGCATCCTGGCGTCCTCCCCCAGGCACTGGCATCCTCCCCCAGGGCCTCACGCCCTCCCCACAGGCTGCATCCAGGCCCACGGGGTCTCAGGATTCCGCAGGGATCTGCTAGACATGCACAGGAGGCTGTGCATGCCCAGACGCCCGCATCCACGCCTAGCCTTGTGTGCTCATGAGGACACTGAGGACGCTTACTTCCACACAGCCACACAGCCACACAGCCACACAGCACACATCCAGTCTCTTCCCCTGCCACCGCCGCCACCGCCGCCGCCACTGCCCCCTCTTGTATACCCCGTTGCTCCTGCTCCTCCCCTTCCATTTCCGCCAACTCCTCCTCCTTCCGCTCTTCCTTCTTCTGCTTGAGCTTCTGGTTCTCCTCCTCCTTCTATTATTTTACTCCTGCTGCCTCTCCCCCTCTTCTTCCTCCTCCTCCTCCTTCTGCTCTTCTATTCCTGATGCTCCCCCTCGTCCTTCACGTCCTCCTCCTCGTGAACCTGGACCTTCTCCTTCCCCGGCTCCTGCTCCTCGTCCTCCTCCCCCTTCTTCCTCTGCTCATGCCCCTCTTCCCCAGGCGCGTCCTCTTCCGTGGCCGCCACCTCAACCTCCTTCTCCACCAGACCCACAGCGCCTCCACCGCCACTATGCCATGCCCCAGCGGCACTGATATCTCACTGGGGCCGCCCACCTGCCCCTCGGGTCGGGCCTGGCCTTCCTGCACAGGCTGTTCGCTGGTGGCCTGCAAGCCTTCGGCCTGCGGCACCTCCGGCCCTGCCGGAGACCCACTGTCCCCACGGGCCCTCGTCTCTCGACCGCCCCCTTCCTGGTCGAAGGCGGCATAGGGACACGTGGCATCCCCAATGTTTCGGAAACACGAGTTGCGCATCATGCGGCCCCGGCCCGAGACACGAACTGTGGCTGCTATCGACGACGAAGCGGGAGGTGAGAGCACGGCCCCCTCCCCAGACCCAGTCAGTGGAGACCTGAGGGCAATATCTGGCAACTCGCTCCCCCCTTCCTCCCAGAGCCCAAACGTCGAGGGGTCGCATGCGCATGGTGCTGTACCCAGGATGCCTCGAGGTGGCTAGCGCTATGCTGCTGCCACCAAGGAGACCGTTGTGGTGAGAGGTGCGCCTGTGGCTTTGAGGCTGAGGGAACTCCAAGCCACGCCCAGGCTGCTTCACTGCCTTCAGGACCAATCATAGGGAGGGTGGTGTGCGTGGCTTCGGCGGTCCCGCCCCTAGGTCACCCGGAAACTGGGGCACTTCTGTTGCCTAGTCAGGAAGGCTCTGGGCCCCATGCAGTGCAACTCTTCCCGGGGGCTTGCAGCAGGCCCTGCGTGCCCTCTGGGTGTCCTGTTTGGCTTCTGGGCATGCGAAAGTGACCTTTGCATTCCACGGTGCTTTGGGCACGTGGCTCTACACACACGGGTAAAGGGGACCTCCATGCTTTTCCCATTTACACCGCCACCTTTGTTCATTGTGCCACTAGTCCAACAACTCCACTGAGCGGATCACCCTGGCTGTCTGGGAGAAGCATTTCAGCTGTGCGCCTGCTGTCTGTGCCCCCTGGTTTTCCATCTGCTCAGCCTCCTTTGCATACTCTCTACGTCCATCCTTGCTCCAAGGAGACATGTATGCCATGACAGCAGTCTAGCAGTGCACTGGCTCGGGAAGGTCGGTGACAAGAGGTGTGTGACGTGGGGAGGACGCCACACTAGGGGAGGCTGCGTAGCATGCGCGCTGCTCTTGCCGTTTGTCCCCGTTGCCTGGAAAGTGACACGCTGGCACGCACACACCGCCCCCCTCATGATCGGCTGCCCATTCCTCCCGTGTGTGGCCGTGCACAGGAAAGACCCATGACCATGGGACCTGGGACTCCTGGAGCTTGTGCCTGTCTCACGGACAGCGGTCCCCTTCCTCCCACAGTGCTTGGCCATCTTCTCACAGGGACCCTCCCCAGGTCTTCGTTGGCTGTATGTCTGTTCATCCTGGTCCCATTTCCTTTACCACTCACTTAGGCGGCAGGCTGCCTTGAGCGTGGGCGCTGACTCAAAACACTGTCCCCCTGTGCCACAGACAGCATGATTTCAAGGGCCTCCGAAAGGTATCAGGGGGTTGGGGGATGTAGCTTTGGGACGCAAGTGAGGGACACACCCCAGGGTCTACACGAAGCCACGTTACCAGTTTGGGGAACCAATAAGCTGCAGAAGGTGTGAAGCGAGGGCAGTGATGTGGTCTCCCTCCCTGTCAGGGCAGTGGTGATGTGGACTCCCTGCCTGTCTCCTTCAGACAGCAGCAGCTACACACACACACACCACAGAGACACTGCAGGATTGGAGGCTCGAGATGCATTGCCTGGCCAGGCAACACACTCATGCATTGCCTTTTCCCTTTGGTGGAATGCAGTGTTCCCCTCCCTCTTTATGGGACCAGGAGGCTGCCAGGCAGGCCGGGGATTCTAGGATTGCCAAATTGGTGTGCCGGGACCCCTGGCCAACATGTTGCTTCTGTGACACAGAAGAGGTTCCTCCAGACTGGCTGGACCATGTCAGGATACGTACGGGGTACAGAAATGCTCCAGGGTGGCTGTGATATATGAGGCAGCACACCACAGCTTCAGGTGACAGCAAAGCATAGAAACGCAGGTGGATGGGGAGAGGCTGAACAGGTGGTAGGGGGCTGAGAGGGGGTGGCCACTGTGACAGACAGAGAGGCAAACATTTACCCAGAAAGGGAGACGAACAGGTCCAGTGGTGAGCCCTCAAGCTGCCCTCAGCAGAGGATGTAGGGGGTGGGCAAGACAGGAAAGCAGACCCAGAGCCTGGTGCACCTGACCTATGCAACTCACTCCCTCCAGAGAAATGGGGCCTGTCAAACTCCCATGCATCGCTGGGAGACCCCGTGGCAGGAACGTGGGAGCAAATCTGGGTCCCAGGTGCAGGGACTGCCTGGGACAAGAAGGCAATGCCTTTCAGTTTGAACAACACCTACCACAATATTGGGGCCCAGGGGCCGGGCCCCAACTTCGCAAGGGGCCCTAGACCAGCCAGGCCTGTCTCTGCAGGGTCATCCAGGAGGACGTTCACCGAGACCCATACCCTGGCTGGGACCACAAGACCTTGCGATGATCCCCCTAGGCCGGTCCAGGAGCAGGTCCAGACTTACTCATGCTATCTGCTGCCTCCCTCCACTAATCCCCGCTTCCTTGCAGGGAACATTGTTCCTCCTCCGCTGGGCCATGGAAGGCCCAACCCCAACTTGCCCCTGGCCAAGGCAACACAAGACGAGCGGACCCAGGCAAAGTCCAGGCTTTCCTCCCGTCATGAAAGGTGATCAGGTAGCTCCGTGTCGATCCCAGGAGCGAAGGGATTACACTCGCTGGACTTGGGCACTTGAGCCTCCCCCTTACCCACCAAGTCAGGAAAGCCCCCAGTCTCTTTCCTTCACTTGCCAACGGCCTACACACACTCACTCAGGCACAAAGATGCACGGCCACGCGGCACGTGGACACAGACACGCACACGCTGCCAGCACAAACGCTAGGTCTCAGGCAAAAGTACTCACAGGCGCCAGCCACAATACACTCACAGACACTCTACTGGACCTCTGCACTCACGCATGCCCTCTGCCACATCCCACTCACGAGGCTAGCTCCTCCCCACGACCCACACTTGCTTTCCCTCCTCACACCCCACACGCATTTGTCCTGGGGCCCAAACCTGGCTGAAAACTAGGGCAGATTCAGGACTTCCATTGGGTCACGGGAGCTTGCGTTGAGATGCCGAGGAAAGGGAGCCACAACTGATACCAACCTTCCAGTACCAATGGCACTGGAACATGGCATGTGGAGAAACACCAGCCACGACTAGGTTCCCAGCCTCCTCGGCCCCTGCCCTTTCTTCACACCCTCTAAACACTGGGGAGTCCCTTGGGTTTCAGTACCTCCCAGCTGGCTGCAACCTACAGGGCAAGGGCCAAGGGACTGACCTTTCACAGTTCACATGTATATCCAGTTTGTGTGGGCTGCCTGGAGGCAGTCACGGCTTAGGAGGTCTGGATGTGCTCTGACCCCTGTTACTTACGCGTCCCTTTGTGTGTTCCCTTGCAGCCCTGTCCATCAGCAGCCTACTATGTCCATATGGGCATGCACAGCACACGGAAACCCAGATGCAATGAGACTGTCCAGGGACAGGACAGAGACACAGAAAGAGAGACGGAGGTGGGGGAGGGAGGAAGCGTTCCCTAGAAAAAATGATCACAGGGACTCAGAGACAGACAGAGACCAGAGGGACATGGAAGGAGGCAGAGGAAGGAGAGAAAGTCACAACTAGAGATAGCCACAGAGGGGGAGTGTGTGTGTGTGTGCCTGTGCCTGTGTGTATTCATGTGTATGAATGGGGGAAATTGTGTGGGACTGAGACAGGGTTGTGGCCACGATTCCTGGACTCTCGAACGCCCTCTTCCAGCAGAATGGAGGCCCGGTATTCTCAGGAAACTCCGCGTTTTCCAGAACATGACTCATTTGCTTTGGGGCCCTAGCCCATCCTCAGGCTAGGAGGGCCATAGAGCACAAAGAGTGGGAACTTGAGGCATGAGGCTCCAGATAGTCTGGCCCAGCAGGTGGAGCGTCGAGGCCCAAGGTTT